>NW_026947909.1:0-93000 GCF_034190915.1 Cavia porcellus | reverse complement strand
CACTAGTAGGAGTGAGAAAAACATCACGTGGTGGTGCGCATTGTATGGGTGTGTGTTACATTAGATTCACTAGTAGGAGTGAGAAAAACATCACGGTGTGGTGCGCATTGTATGGGTGTGTGTTACATTAGATTCACTAGCAGGAGTGAGAAAAACATCACGGGGTGGTGCGCATTGTACTTGTGTGTGTTACATTACATTCACTAGTAGGAGTGAGAAAAACATTAAGGGGTGATGCGCATTGTATGGGTGTGTGTTACATTACATTCACTAGTAGGAGTGAGAAAAACATAACGGGGTGGTTTGCATTGTATGGGTGTGTGTTACATTACATTCACTTATAGGAGTGAGAAAAACATGACGGGTTGGTGCGCATTGTATGCATGTGTGTTACATTACATTCACTAGTAGGAGTGAGAAAAACATCACGGGGTGGTGCGCATTGTATGGGTGTGTGTTACATTACATTCACTAGTAGGAGTGAGAAAAACATCACGGGGTGGTGCGCATTGTATGGGTGTGTGTTACATTACATTCACTAGTAGGAGTGAGAACAACATCACGGGGTGGTGCGCATTGTATGGGTGTGTGTTACATTACATTCACTAGTAGGAGTGAGAAAAACATCACGGGGTGGTGCGCATTGTATGGGTGTGTGTTACATTACATTCACTAGCAGGAGTGAGAAAAACATCACGGGGTGGTGCGCATTGTATGGGTGTGTGTTACATTACATTCACTAGTAGGAGTGAGAAAAACATCACGGGGTGGTGCGCATTGTATGGGTGTGTGTTACATTACATTCACTAGTAGGAGTGAGAAAAACATCATGGGGTGGTGCGCATTGTATGTGTGTGTGTTACATTACATTCACTAGCAGGAGTGAGAAAAACATTCCGGGGTGGTGCGCATTGTATGGGTGTGTGTTACATTACATTCACTAGTAGGAGTGAGAAAAACATCACGGGGTGGTGCGCATTGTATGGGTGTGTGTTACATTACATTCACTAGTAGGAGTGAGAAAAACATCACGGGGTGGTGCGCATTGTATGGGTGTGTGTTACATTACATTCACTAGCAGGAGTGAGAAAAACATCACGGGGTGGTGCGCATTGTATGGGTGTGTGTTACATTACATTCACTAGTAGGAGTGAGAAATATATCACGGGGTGGTGCGCATTGTATGGGTGTGTGTTACATTACATTCACTAGCAGGAGTGAGAAAAACATCACGGGGTGGTGCGCATTGTATGGGTGTGTGTTACATTAGATTCACTAGCAGGAGTGAGAAAAACATCACGGGGTGGTGCGCATTGTATTTGTGTGTGTTACATTACATTCACTAGTAGGAGTGAGAAAAACATTACGGGGTGGTGCGCATTGTATGGGTGTGTGTTACATTACATTCACTAGTAGGAGTGAGAAAAACATCACGGGGTGGTTTGCATTGTATGGGTGTGTGTTACATTACATTCACTTATAGGAGTGAGAAAAACATGACGGGGTGGTGCGCATTGTATGGGTGTGTGTTACATTACATTCACTAGTAGGAGTGAGAAAAACATCACGGGGTGGTGCGCATTGTATGGGTGTGTGTTACATTACATTCACTAGTAGGAGTGAGAAAAACATCACGGGGTGGTGCGCATTGTATGGGTGTGTGTTACATTACATTCACTAGTAGGAGTGAGAAAAACATCACGGGGTGGTGCGCATTGTATGGGTGTTTGTTACATTAGATTCACTAGTAGGAGTGAGAAAATCATCACGGGGTGGTGCGCATTGTATGGGTGTGTGTTACATTACATTCACTAGTAGGAGTGAGAAAAACATCACGGGATGGTGCGCATTGTATGGGTGTGTGTTACATTACATTCACTAGTAGGAGTGAGAAAAACATCACGGGATGGTGCGCATTGTATGGGTGTGTGTTACATTAGATTCACTAGTAGGAGTGAGAAAAACATCACGGGGTGGTGCGCATTGTATGGTTGTGTATTACATTACACTCAGTAGTAGGAGAGAGAAAAACATCACGGGGTGGTGCGCATTGTATGGGTTTGTGTTACATTACAATCACTAGTCGGAGTGAGAAAAACATCACGGGGTGGTGCGCATTGTATGGGTGTGTGTTACATTACATTCACTAGTAGGAGTGAGAAAAACATCACGGGGTGGTGTGCATTGAATGGGTGTGTTACATTAGATTCACTAGTAGGAGTGAGAAAAACATCACGGGGTGGTGCACATTGTGTGGGTTTGTGTTACATTAGATTCACTAGTAGGAGTGAGAAAAACATCACGAGGTGGTGCGCATTGTATATGTGTGTGTTACATTACTTTCACTAGTAGGAGTGAGAAAAACATCACGGGGTGGTGCGCATTGTATGGGTGTGTGTTACATTACATTCACCAGTAGGAGTGAGAAAAACGTCACGGGGTGGTGCGCATTGTATGGGTGTGTGTTACATTACATTTACCAGTAGGAGTGAGAAAAACATCACGGGGTGGTGCGCATTGTATGGGTGTGTGTTACATTACATTCACCAGTAGGAGTGAGAAAAACATCACGGGGTGGTGCGCATTGTATGGGTGTGTGTTACGTTACATTCACCAGTAGGAGTGAGAAAAACATCACGGGGTGGTGCGCATTGTATGGGTGTGTGTTACATTAGATTCACTAGTAGGAGTGAGAAAAACATCACGGGGTGGTGCGCATTGTATGGGTGTGTGTTACATTACATTCACTAGTAGGAGTGAGAAAAACATCACGGGGTGGTGCGCATTGTATGGGTGTGTGTTACATTACATTCACTAGTAGGAGTGAGAAAAACATCACGGGGTGGTGCGCATTGTATGGGTGTGTGTTACATTACATTCACTAGTAGGAGTGAGAAAAACATCACGGGGTGGTGCGCATTGTATGGGTGTGTGTTACATTACATTCACTAGTAGGAGTGAGAAAAACATCACGGGGTGGTGCGCATTGTATGGGTGTGTGTTACATTACATTCACTAGCAGGAGTGAGAAAAACATCACGGGGTGGTGCGCATTGTATGGGTATGTGTTACATTACATTCACTAGTAGGAGTGAGAAAAACATCACGGGGTGGTGCGCATTGTATGGGTGTTTGTTACATTAGATTCACTAGTAGGAGTGAGAAAATCATCACGGGGTGGTGCGCATTGTATGGGTGTGTGTTACATTACATTCACTAGTAGGAGTGAGAAAAACATCACGGGATCGTGCGCATTGTATGGGTGTGTGTTACATTACATTCACTAGTAGGAGTGAGAAAAACATCACGGGATGGTGCGCATTGTATGGGTGTGTGTTACATTAGATTCACTAGTAGGAGTGAGAAAAACATCACGGGGTGGTGCGCATTGTATGGGTGTGTATTACATTACACTCAGTAGTAGGAGAGAGAAAAACATCACGGGGTGGTGCGCATTGTATGGGTTTGTGTTACATTACAATCACTAGTCGGAGTGAGAAAAACATCACGGCGTGGTGCGCATTGTATGGGTGTGTGTTACATTACATTCACTAGTAGGAGTGAGAAAAACATCACGGGGTGGTGTGCATTGAATGGGTGTGTTACATTAGATTCACTAGTAGGAGTGAGAAAAACATCACGGGGTGGTGCACATTGTGTGGGTTTGTGTTACATTAGATTCACTAGTAGGAGTGAGAAAAACATCACGAGGTGGTGCGCATTGTATATGTGTGTGTTACATTACTTTCACTAGTAGGAGTGAGAAATACATCACGGTGTGGTGGGCATTGTATGGGTGTGTGTTACATTACATTCACTAGTAGGAGTGAGAAAAACATCACGGGGTGGTGCGTATTGTATGGGTGTGTGTTACATTACATTCACTAGTAGGAGTGAGTAAAACATCACGGGGTGGTGCGCATTGTATGGGTGTGTGTTACATTACATTCACTAGTAGGAGTGAGAAAAACATCACGGGGTGGTGCGCATTGTATGGGTATGTGTTACATTAGATTCACTAGTAGGAGTGAGAAAAACATCACGGGGAGGTGCGCATTGTATGGGTGTGTCTTACATTACATTCACTAGTAGGAGTGAGAAAAACATCACGGGGTGGTGCGCATTGTATGGGTGTGTGTTACATTACATTCACCAGTAGGAGTGAGAAAAACATCACGGGGTGGTGCGCATTGTATGGGTGTGTGTTACATTACATTCACCAGTAGGAGTGAGAAAAACATCACGGGGCGGTGCGCATGTATGGGTGTGTGTTACATTACATTCTCCAGTAGGAGTGAGAAAAACATCACGGGGTGGTGCGCATTGTATGGGTGTGTGTTACGTTACATTCACCAGTAGGAGTGAGAAAAACATCACGGGGTGGTGCGCATTGTATGGGTGTGTGTTACATTACATTCACTAGTAGGAGTGAGAAAAACATCACGGGGTGGTGCGCATTGTATGGGTGTGTGTTACATTACATTCACTAGTAGGAGTGAGAAAAACATCACGGGGTGGTGCGCATTGTATGGGTGTGTGTTACATTACATTCACTAGTAGGAGTGAGAAAAACATCACGGGGTGGTGCGCATTGTATGGGTGTGTGTTACATTAGATTCACTAGTAGGAGTGAGAAAAACATCACGGGGTGGTGCGCATTATATGTGTGTGTGTTACATTACATTCACTAGTAGGAGTGACAAAAACATCACGGGGTGGTGCGCATTGTATGGGTGTGTGTTACATTACACTCACTAGTAGGAGTGAGAAAAACATCACGGCGTGGTGCGCATTGTATGGGTGTGTGTTACATTACATTCACTAGTAGGAGTGAGAAAAACATCACGGTGTGGTGCGCATTGTATGGGTGTGTGTTACATTACATTCACTTGTAGGAGTGAGAAAAACATCACGGGGTGGGGCGCATTGTATGGGTGTGTGTTACATTACATTCACTAGTAGGAGTGAGAAAAACATCACGAGGTGGGGCGCATTGTACGGGTGTGTGTTACATTACATTCACTAGTAGGAGTGAGAAAAACATCACGGGGTGGGGCGCATTGTACGGGTGTGTGTTACATTACATTCACTAGTAGGAGTGAGAAAAACATCACGGGGTGGGGCGCATTGTACGGGTGTGTGTTACATTACATTCACTAGTAGGAGTGAGAAAAACATCACGGGGTGTGGCGCATTGTACGGGTGTGTGTTACATTACATTCACTAGTAGGAGTGAGAAAAACATCACGGGGTGGGGAGCATTGTACGGGTGTGTGTTACATTACATTCACTAGTAGGAGTGAGAAAAACATCACGGGGTGGGGCGCATTGTATGGGTGTGTGTTACATTACATTCACTAGTAGGAGTGAGAAAAACATCACGGGGTGGTGCGCATTGTATGGGTGTGTGTTACATTAAATTCACTAGTAGGAGTGAGAAAATTATCACGCGTTGGTGGGCATTGTATGGGTGTGTGTTACATTACATTCACTAGTAGGAGTGAGAAAAACATCACGGGGTGGTGCGCATTGTATGGGTGTGTGTTACATAACATTCACTAGTAGGAGTGAGAAAAACATCACGGGGTGGTGCACATTGTATGGGTGTGTGTTACATTAGATTCACTAGTAGGAGTGAGAAAAACATCACGGGGTGGTGCGCATTGTATGGGTGTGTGTTACATTAGATTCACTAGTAGGAGTGAGAAAAACATCACGGGGTGGTGGGCATTGTATGGGTGTGTGTTACATTACATTCACTAGTAGGAGTGAGAAAAACATCACGGGGTGGTGGGCATTGTATGGGTGTGTGTTACATTACATTCACTAGTATGAGTGAGAAAAACATCACGGGGTGGTGCGCATTGTATGGGTGTGTGTTACATTACATTCACTAGTAGGAGTGAGAAAAACATCACGGGGTGGTGCGCATTGTATGGGTGTGTGTTACATTACATTCACTAGTAGGAGTGAGAAAAACATCACGGGGTGGTGCGCATTGTATGGGTGTGTGTTACATTAGATTCACTAGTAGGAGTGAGAAAAACATCAAGGGGTTGTGCGCATTGTATGGGTGTGTGTTACATTACATTCACTAGTAGGAGTGAGAAAAACATCACGGGGCGGTGCGCATTGTATGGGTGTGTGTTACATTACATTCACTAGTAGGAGTGAGAAAAACATCACGGGGCGGTGCGCATTGTATGGGTGTGTGTTACATTACATTCACTAGTAGGAGTGAGAAAAACATCACGGGGTGGTGCGCATTGTATGGGTGTGTGTTACATTACATTCACTAGTAGGAGTGAGAAAAACATCACGGGGTCGTGCGCATTGTATGGGTGTGTGTTACATTACATTCACTAGTAGGAGTAAGAAAAACATCACGGGGTGGTGCGCATTTTATGGGTGTGTGTTACATTACATTCAGCAGTAGGAGTGAGAAAAACATCACGGGGTGGTGCGCATTGTATGGGTGTGTGTTACATTAGATTCACTAGTAGGAGTGAAAAAACATCACGGGTTGGTGCGCATTGTATGGGTGTGTGTTACATTAGATTCACTAGTAGGAGTGATAAAAACATCACGGGGTGGTGCGCATTGTATGGGTGTGTGTTACATTAGATTCACTAGTAGGAGTGAGAAAAACATCACGGGGTGGTGCGCATTGTATGGGTGTGTGTTACATTACATTCACTTGTAGGAGTGAGAAAAACACCACGGGGTGGTGCGCATTGTATGGGTGTGTGTTACATTACATTCACTAGTAGGAATGAGAAAAACGTCACGGGGTGGTGCGCATTGTATGGGTGTGTGTTACATTACATTCACTAGTAGGAGTGAGAAAAACGTCACGGCGTGGTGCGCATTGTATGTGTGTGTGTTACATTAGATTCACTAGTAGGAGTGAGAAAAACATCACGGGGTGGTGCGCATTGTATGGGTGTGTGTTACATTACATTCACTAGTAGGAGTGAGAAAAACATCACGGGGTGGTGCGCATTGTATGGGTGTTTGTTACATTAGATTCACTAGTAGGAGTGAGAAAACATCACGGTTTGGTGCGCATTGTATGGGTGTGTGTTACATTACCTTCACTAGTAGGAGTGAGAAAACATCACGGTTTGGTGCGCATTGTATGGGTGTGTGTTACATTACCTTCACTAGTAGGAGTGAGAAAAACATCACGGGGTGGTGGGCATTGTATGGGTGTGTGTTACATTACATTCACTAGTAGGAGTGAGAAAAACATCACGGGGTGGTGGGCATTGTATGGGTGTGTGTTACATTACATTCACTAGTAGGAGTGAGAAAAACATCACGGGGTGGTGGCATTGTATGGGTGTGTGTGTTACATTACATTCACTTGTAGGAGTGAGAAAAACATCACGGGGTGGGGCGCATTGTATGGGTGTGTGTTACATTACATTCACTAGTAGGAGTGAGAAAAACATCACGAGGTGGGGGCGCATTGTACGGGTGTGTGTTACATTACATTCACTAGTAGGAGTGAGAAAAACATCACGGGGTGGGGCGCATTGTACGGGTGTGTGTTACATTACATTCACTAGTAGGAGTGAGAAAAACATCACGGGGTGGGGCGCATTGTACGGGTGTGTGTTACATTACATTCAATAGTAGGAGTGAGAAAAACATCACGGGGTGGGGCGCATTGTACGGGTGTGTGTTACATTACATTCACTAGTAGGAGTGAGAAAAACATCACGGGGTGGTACGCATTGTATGGGTGTGTGTTACATTAGATTCACTAGTAGGAGTGAGAAAATCATCACGGGTTGGTGCGCATTGTATGGGTGTGTGTTACATTACATTCACTAGTAGGAGTGAGAAAAACATCACGGGGTGGTGCGCATTGTATGGGTGTGTGTTACATACATTCACTAGTAGGAGTGAGAAAAACATCACGGGGTGGTGCGCATTGTATGGGTGTGTGTTACATTAGATTCACTAGTAGGAGTGAGAAAAACATCACGGGGTGGTGCGCATTGTATGGGTGTGTGTTACATTAGATTCACTAGTAGGAGTGAGAAAAAACATCACGGGGTGGTGGCATTGTATGGGTGTGTGTTACATTACATTCACTAGTAGGAGTGAGAAAAACATCACGGGGTGGTGGGCAGTGTATGGGTGTGTGTTACATTACATTCACTAGTATGAGTGAGAAAAACATCACGGGGTGGTGCGCATTGTATGGGTGTGTGTTACATTACATTCACTAGTAGGAGTGAGAAAAACATCACGGGGTGGTGCGCATTGTATGGGTGTGTGTTACATTACATTCACTAGTAGGAGTGAGAAAAACATCACGGGGTGGTGCGCATTGTATGGGTGTGTGTTACATTAGATTCACTAGTAGGAGTGAGAAAAACATCACGGGGTGGTGGGCATTGTATGGGTGTGTGTTACATTACATTCACTAGTAGGAGTGAGAAAAAACATCACGGGGTGGGTGGGCATTGTATGGGTGTGTGTTACATTACATTCACTAGTATGAGTGAGAAAAACATCACGGGGTGGTGCGCATTGTATGGGTGTGTGTTACATTACATTCACTAGTAGGAGTGAGAAAAACATCACGGGGGGTGCGCATTGTATGGGTGTGTGTTACATTACATTCACTAGTAGGAGTGAGAAAACATCCACGGGGTGGTGCGCATTGTATGGGTGTGTGTTACATTAGATTCACTAGTAGGAGTGAGAAAAACATCAAGGGGTTGTGCGCATTGTATGGGTGTGTGTTACATTACATTCACTAGTAGGAGTGAGAAAAACATCACGGGGTGGTGGCGCTGGCATTGTATGGGTGTGTGTTACATTACATTCACTAGTAGGAGTGAGAAAAACATCACGGGGCGGTGCGCATTGTATGGGTGTGTGTTACATTACATTCACTAGTAGGAGTGAGAAAAACATCACGGGGTGGTGCGCATTGTATGGGTGTGTGTTACATTACATTCACTAGTAGGAGTGAGAAAAACATCACGGGGTCGTGCGCATTGTATGGGTGTGTGTTACATTACATTCACTAGTAGGAGTAAGAAAAACATCACGGGTGTGGTGCGCATTTTATGGGTGTGTGTTACATTACATTCACCAGTAGGAGTGAGAAAAACATCACGGGGTGGTGCGCATTGTATGGGTGTGTGTTACATTAGATTCACTAGTAGGAGTGAAAAAACATCACGGGTTGGTGCGCATTGTATGGGTGTGTGTTACATTAGATTCACTAGTAGGAGTGATAAAAACATCACGGGGTGGTGCGCATTGTATGGGTGTGTGTTACATTAGATTCACTAGTAGGAGTGAGAAAACATCACGGGGTGGTGCGCATTGTATGGGTGTGTGTTACATTACATTCACTTGTAGGAGTGAGAAAAACACCACGGGTGGTGCGCATTGTATGGGTGTGTGTTACATTACATTCACTAGTAGGAGTGAGAAAAACGTCACGGGGTGGTGCGCATTGTATGGGTGTGTGTTACATTACATTCACTAGTAGGAGTGAGAAAAACGTCACGGCGTGGTGCGCATTGTATGTGTGTGTGTTACATTAGATTCACTAGTAGGAGTGAGAAAAACATCACGGGGTGGTGCGCATTGTATGGGTGTGTGTTACATTACATTCACTAGTAGGAGTGAGAAAAACATCAACGGGGTGGTGCGCATTGTATGGGTGTTTGTTACATTAGATTCAACTAGTAGGAGTGAGAAAAATATCACGGGGTGGTGCGCATTGTATGGGTGTGTGTTACATTACCTTCACTAGTAGGAGTGAGAAAACATCACGGTTTGGTGCGCATTGTATGGGTGTGTGTTACATTACCTTCACTAGTAGGAGTGAGAAAAACATCACGGGGTGGTGGGCATTGTATGGGTGTGTGGTACATTACATTCACTAGTAGGAGTGAGAAAAAACATCACGGGGTGGGGGGCATTGTATGGGTGTGTGTTACATTACATTCACTAGTAGGAGTGAGAAAAACATCACGGGTGGTGGGCATTGTATGGGTGTGTGTTACATTACATTCACTAGTAGGAGTGAGAAAAACATCACGGTGTGGTGCGCATTGTATGGGTGTGTGTTACATTACATTCACTTGTAGGAGTGAGAAAAACATCACGGGGTGGGGCGCATTGTATGGGTGTGTGTTACATTACATTCACTAGTAGGAGTGAGAAAAACATCACGAGGTGGGGCGCATTGTACGGGTGTGTGTTACATTACATTCACTAGTAGGAGTGAGAAAAACATCACGGGGTGGGGCGCATTGTACGGGTGTGTGTTACATTACATTCACTAGTAGGAGTGAGAAAAACATCACGGGGTGGGGCGCATTGTACGGGTGTGTGTTACATTACATTCAATAGTAGGAGTGAGAAAAACATCACGGGGTGGGGCGCATTGTATGGGTGTGTGTTACATTACATTCACTAGTAGGAGTGAGAAAAACATCACGGGGTGGTACGCATTGTATGGGTGTGTGTTACATTAGATTCACTAGTAGGAGTGAGAAAATCATCACGGGTTGGTGCGCATTGTATGGGTGTGTGTTACATTACATTCACTAGTAGGAGTGAGAAAAACATCACGGGGTGGTGCGCATTGTATGGGTGTGTGTTACATAACATTCACTAGTAGGAGTGAGAAAAACATCACGGGGTGGTGGGCATTGTATGGGTGTGTGTTACATTACATTCACTAGTATGAGTGAGAAAAACATCACGGGGTGGTGCGCATTGTATGGGTGTGTGTTACATTACATTCACTAGTAGGAGTGAGAAAAACATCACGGGGTGGTGCGCATTGTATGGGTGTGTGTTACATTACATTCACTAGTAGGAGTGAGAAAAACATCACGGGGTGGTGCGCATTGTAAGGGTGTGTGTTACATTAGATTCACTAGTAGGAGTGAGAAAAACATCACGGGGTTGTGCGCATTGTATGGGTGTGTGTTACATTACATTCACTAGTAGGAGTGAGAAAAACATCACGGGGCGGTGCGCATTGTATGGGTGTGTGTTACATTACATTCACTAGTAGGAGTGAGAAAAACATCACGGGGTGGTGCGCATTGTATGGGTGTGTGTTACATTACATTCACTAGTAGGAGTGAGAAAAACATCACGGGGTGGTGCGCATTGTATGGGTGTGTGTTACATTACATTCACTAGTAGGAGTGAGAAAAACATCACGGGGTGGTGCGCATTGTATGGGTGTGTGTTACATTACATTCACTAGTAGGAGTGAGAAAAACATCACGGGGTGGTGCGCATTGTATGGGTGTGTGTTACATTACAATCACTAGTAGGAGTGAGAAAAACATCACAGGGTGGTGCGCATTGTATGGGTGTGTGTTACATTAGATTCACTAGTAGGAGTGAAAAAACATCACGGGTGGTGCGCATTGTATGGGTGTGTGTTACATTACATTCTCTAGTAGGAGTGAGAAAAACATCACGGGGTGGTGCGCATTGTATGGGTGTGTGTTACATTACATTCACTAGTAGGAGTGAGAAAAACATCACGGGGTGGTGCGCATTGTATGGGTGTGTGTTACATTAGATTCACTAGTAGGAGTGAGAAAAACATCACGGGGTGGTGCGCATTGTATGGGTGTGTGTTACATTACATTCACTAGTATGAGTGAGAAAAACATCACGGGGTCGTGCGCATTGTATAGGTGTGTGTTACATTACATTCACTAGTAGGAGTGAGAAAAACATCACGGGGTGGTGCGCATTGTATTGGTGTGTGTTACATTACATTCACTAGTAGGAGTGAGAAAAACATCACGGGGTGGTGCGCATTGTATGGGTGTGTGTTACATTACATTCACTAGTAGGAGTGAGAAAAACATCACGGGGTGGTGCGCATTGTATGGGTGTGTGTTACATTACATTCACTAGTAGGAGTGAGAAAAACATCACGGGGTGGTGCGCATTGTATGGGTGTGTGTTACATTACATTCACTAGTAGGAGTGAGAAAAACATCACGGGGTGGTGCGCATTGTATGGGTGTGTGTTACATTACATTCACTAGTAGGAGTGAGAAAAACATCACGGGGTGGTGCGCATTGTATGGGTGTGTGTTACATTACATTCACTAGTAGGAGTGAGAAAAACATCACGGGGTGGGGCGCATTGTACGGGTGTGTGTTACATTAGATTCACTAGTAGGAGTGAGAAAAACATCACGGGGTGGGGCGCATTGTACGGGTGTGTGTTACATTACATTCAATAGTAGGAGTGAGAAAAACATCACGGGGTGGGGCGCATTGTACGGGTGTGTGTTACATTACATTCACTAGTAGGAGTGAGAAAAACATCACGGGGTGGGGCGCATTGTACGGGTGTGTGTTACATTACATTCAATAGTAGGAGTGAGAAAAACATCACGGGGTGGGGCGCATTGTATGGGTGTGTGTTACATTACATTCACTAGTAGGAGTGAGAAAAACATCACGGGGTGGTACGCATTGTATGGGTGTGTGTTACATTAGATTCACTAGTAGGAGTGAGAAAATCATCACGGGTTGGTGCGCATTGTATGGGTGTGTGTTACATTACATTCACTAGTAGGAGTGAGAAAAACATCACGGGGTGGTGCGCATTGTATGGGTGTGTGTTACATAACATTCACTAGTAGGAGTGAGAAAAACATCACGGGGTGGTGCGCATTGTATGGGTGTGTGTTACATTAGATTCACTAGTAGGAGTGAGAAAAACATCACGGGGTGGTGCGCATTGTATGGGTGTGTGTTACATTAGATTCACTAGTAGGAGTGAGAAAAACATCACGGGGTGGTGGGCATTGTATGGGTGTGTGTTACATTACATTCACTAGTAGGAGTGAGAAAAACATCACGGGGTGGTGGGCATTGTATGGGTGTGTGTTACATTACATTCACTAGTATGAGTGAGAAAAACATCACGGGGTGGTGCGCATTGTATGGGTGTGTGTTACATTACATTCACTAGTAGGAGTGAGAAAAACATCACGGGGTGGTGCGCATTGTATGGGTGTGTGTTACATTACATTCACTAGTAGGAGTGAGAAAAACATCACGGGGTGGTGCGCATTGTATGGGTGTGTGTTACATTAGATTCACTAGTAGGAGTGAGAAAAACATCACGGGGTTGTGCGCATTGTATGGGTGTGTGTTACATTACATTCACTAGTAGGAGTGAGAAAAACATCACGGGGCGGTGCGCATTGTATGGGTGTGTGTTACATTACATTCACTAGTAGGAGTGAGAAAAACATCACGGGGTGGTGCGCATTGTATGGGTGTGTGTTACATTACATTCACTAGTAGGAGTGAGAAAAACATCACGGGGTGGTGCGCATTGTATGGGTGTGTGTTACATTACATTCACTAGTAGGAGTGAGAAAAACATCACGGGGTGGTGCGCATTGTATGGGTGTGTGTTACATTACATTCACTAGTAGGAGTGAGAAAAACATCACGGGGTGGTGCGCATTGTATGGGTGTGTGTTACATTACAATCACTAGTAGGAGTGAGAAAAACATCACAGGGTGGTGCGCATTGTATGGGTGTGTGCTACATTAGATTCACTAGTAGGAGTGAAAAAACATCACGGGGTGGTGCGCATTGTATGGGTGTGTGTTACATTACATTCTCTAGTAGGAGTGAGAAAAACATCACGGGGTGGTGCGCATTGTATGGGTGTGTGTTACATTACATTCACTAGTAGGAGTGAGAAAAACATCACGGGGTGGTGCGCATTGTATGGGTGTGTGTTACATTAGATTCACTAGTAGGAGTGAGAAAAACATCACGGGGTGGTGCGCATTGTATGGGTGTGTGTTACATTACATTCACTAGTATGAGTGAGAAAAACATCACGGGGTCGTGCGCATTGTATAGGTGTGTGTTACATTACATTCACTAGTAGGAGTGAGAAAAACATCACGGGGTGGTGCGCATTGTATTGGTGTGTGTTACATTACATTCACTAGTAGGAGTGAGAAAAACATCACGGGGTGGTGCGCATTGTATGGGTGTGTGTTACATTACATTCACTAGTAGGAGTGAGAAAAACATCACGGGGTGGTGCGCATTGTATGGGTGTGTGTTACATTACATTCACTAGTAGGAGTGAGAAAAACATCACGGGGTGGTGCGCATTGTATGGGTGTGTGTTACATTACATTCACTAGTAGGAGTGAGAAAAACATCACGGGGTGGTGCGCATTGTATGGGTGTGTGTTACATTACATTCACTAGTAGGAGTGAGAAAAACATCACGGGGGGTGCGCATTGTATGGGTGTGTGTTACATTACCTTCACTAGTATGAGTGAGAAAAACATCACGGGGTCGTGCGCATTGTATAGGTGTGTGTTACATTACATTCACTAGTAGGAGTGAGAAAAACATCACGGGGTGGTGCGCATTGTATTGGTGTGTGTTACATTACATTCACTAGTAGGAGTGAGAAAAACATCACGGGGTGGTGCGCATTGTATGGGTGTGTGTTACATTACATTCACTAGTAGGAGTGAGAAAAACATCACGGGGTGGTGCGCATTGTATGGGTGTGTGTTACATTACATTCACTAGTAGGAGTGAGAAAAACATCACGGGGTGGTGCGCATTGTATGGGTGTGTGTTACATTACATTCACTAGTAGGAGTGAGAAAAACATCACGGGGTGGTGCGCATTGTATGGGTGTGTGTTACATTACATTCACTAGTAGGAGTGAGAAAAACATCACGGGGTGGTGCGCATTGTATGGGTGTGTGTTACATTAGATTCACTAGTAGGAGTGAGAAAAACATCACGGGGTGGTGCGCATTGTATGGGTGTGTGTTACATTAGATTCACTAGTAGGAGTGAAAAAACATCACGGGGTGTTGCGCATTGTATGCGTGTGTGTTACATTAGATTCACTAGTAGGAGTGAGAAAAATATCACGGGGTGGTGCACATTTTATGGGTGTGTGTTACATTACATTCACTAGTAGGAGTGAGAAAAAAATCACGGGGTGGTGCGCATTGTATGGGTGTGTGGTACATTACCTTCAATAGTAGGAGTGAGAAAAACATCACGGGGTTGTGCGCATTGTATGGGTGTGTGTTACATTAGATTCACTA
Source organism: Cavia porcellus (assembly GCF_034190915.1). Lineage (NCBI taxonomy): Eukaryota > Metazoa > Chordata > Mammalia > Rodentia > Caviidae > Cavia > Cavia porcellus. Next base: position 77,860 of record NW_026947909.1, on the reverse strand, counting down.
GTAGGAGTGAGAAAAACATCACGTGGTGGTGCGCATTGTATGGGTGTGTGTTACATTAGATTCACTAGTAGGAGTGAGAAAAACATCACGGGGTGGTGCGCATTGTATGGGTGTGTGTTACATTACTTTCACTAGTAGGAGTGAGAAAAACATCACGGGGTGGTGCGCATTGTATGGGTGTGTGTTACATTACATTCACTAGTAGGAGTGAGAAAAACATCACGGGGTGGTGCGCATTGTATGGGTGTGTGTTACATTACATTCACTAGTAGGAGTGAGAAAAACATCACGGGGTGGTGCGCATTGTATGGTTGTGTGTTACATTACATTCACTAGTAGGAGTGAGAAAATCATCACGGGGTGGTGCGCATTGTATGGGTGTGTGTTACATTAGATTCACTAGTAGGAGTGAGAAAAACATCACGGGGTGGTGCGCATTGTATGGGTGTGTGTTACATTAGATTCACTAGTAGGAGTGAGAAAAAGATCACGGGGTGGTGCGCATTGTATGGGTGTGTGTTACATTAGATTCACTAGTAGGAGTGAGAAAATCATCACGGGGTGGTGCGCATTGTATGGGTGTGTGTTACATTACATTCACTAGTAGGAGTGAGAAAACATCACGGGGTGGTGCGCATTGTATGGGTGTGTGTTACATTACATTCACTAGTAGGAGTGAGAAAAACATCACGGGGTGGTGCGCATTGCATGGGTGTGTGTTACATTACATTCACTAGTAGGAGTGAGAAAAACATCACGGGGTGGTGCGCATTGCATGGGTGTGTGTTACATTACATTCACTAGTAGGAGTGAGAAAAACATCACGGGGTGGTGCGCATTGTATGGGTGTGTGTTACATTACATTCACTAGTAGGAGTGAGAAAAACATCACGGGGTGGTGCGCATTGTATGGGTGTGTGTTACATTAGATTCACTAGTAGGATTGAGAAAAACATCACGGGGTGGTGCGCATTGTATGGGTGTGTGTTACATTACATTCACTAGTAGGAGTGAGAAAAACATCACGGGGTGGTGCGCATTGTATGGGTGTGTGTTACATTAGATTCACTAGTAGGAGTGAGAAAAACATCACGGGGTGGTGCGCATTGTATGGGTGTGTGTTACATTACATTCACTAGTATGAGTGAGAAAAACATCACGGGGTCGTGCGCATTGTATAGGTGTGTGTTACATTACATTCACTAGTAGGAGTGAGAAAAACATCACGGGGTGGTGCGCATTGTATGGGTGTGTGTTACATTACATTCACTAGTAGGAGTGAGAAAAACATCACGGGGTGGTGCGCATTGTATGGGTGTGTGTTACATTACATTCACTAGTAGGAGTGAGAAAAACATCACGGGGTGGTGCGCATTGTATGGGTGTGTGTTACATTACATTCACTAGTAGGAGTGAGAAAAACATCACGGGGTGGTGCGCATTGTATGGGTGTGTGTTACATTACATTCACTAGTAGGAGTGAGAAAAACATCACGGGGTGGTGCGCATTGTATGGGTGTGTGTTACATTACATTCACTAGTAGGAGTGAGAAAAACATCACGGGGTGGTGCGCATTGTATGGGTGTGTGTTACATTACATTCACTAGTAGGAGTGAGAAAAACATCACGGGGTGGTGCGCATTGTATGGGTGTGTGTTACATTAGATTCACTAGTAGGAGTGAAAAAACATCACGGGGTGGTGCGCATTGTATGCGTGTGTGTTACATTAGATTCACTAGTAGGAGTGAGAAAAATATCACGGGGTGGTGCGCATTTTATGGGTGTGTGTTACATTACATTCACTAGTAGGAGTGAGAAAAAAATCACGGGGTGGTGCGCATTGTATGGGTGTGTGGTACATTACTTTCAATAGTAGGAGTGAGAAAAACATCACGGGGTTGTGCGCATTGTATGGGTGTGTGTTACATTAGATTCACTAGTAGGAGTGAGAAAAACATCACGGGGTGGTGCGCATTGTATGGGTGTGTGTTACATTACATTCACTAGTAGGAGTGAGAAAAACATCACGGGGTGGTGCGCATTGTATGGGTGTGTGTTACATTAGATTCACTAGTAGGATTGAGAAAAACATCACGGGGTGGTGCGCATTGTATGGGTGTGTGTTACATTACATTCACTAGTAGGAGTGAGAAAAACATCACGGGGTGGTGCGCATTGTATGGGTGTGTGTTACATTACATTCACTAGTAGGAGTGAAAAAAACATCACGGGGTGGTGCGCATTGTATGGGTGTGTGTTACATTAGATTCACTAGTAGGAGTGATAAAACATCACGGGGTGGTGCGCATTGTATGCGTGTGTGTTACATTAGATTCACTAGTAGGAGTCAGAAAAATATTACGGGGTGGTGCACATTTTATGGGTGTGTGTTACATTACATTCACTAGTAGGAGTGAGAAAAAAATCACGGGGTGGTGCGCATTGTATGGGTGTGTGGTACATTACTTTCACTAGTAGGAGTGAGAAAAACATCACGGGGTGGTGCGCATTGTATGGGTGTGTGTTACATTAGATTCACTAGTAGGAGTGAGAAAAACATCACGGGGTGGTGCGCATTGTATGGGTGTGTGTTACATTACATTCACTAGTAGGAGTGAGAAAAACATCACGGGGTGGTGCGCATTGTATGGGTGTGTGTTACATTACATTCACAAGTAGGAGTGAGAAAAGCATCACGGGGTGGTGCGCATTGTATGGGTGTGTGTTACATTACATTCACTAGTAGTAGTGAGAAAAGCATCACGGGGTGGTGCGCATTGTATGGGTGTGTGTTACATTACCTTCACTAGTAGGAGTGAGAAAAACATCACGGGGTGGTGCGCATTGTATGGGTGTGTGTTACATTACCTTCACTAGTAGGAGTGAGAAAAACATCACGGGTTGGTGCGCATTGTATGGGTGTGTGTTACATTACATTCACTAGTAGGAGTGAGAAAAACATCACGGGGTGGTGCGCATTGTATGGGTGTGTGTTACATTACATTCACTAGTAGGAGTGAGAAAAACATCACGGGGTGGTGCGCATTGCATGGGTGTGTGTTACATTAGATTCACTAGTAGGAGTGAGAAAAACATCACGGGGTGGTGCGCATTGCATGGGTGTGTGTTACATTAGATTCACTAGTAGGAGTGAGAAAAACATCACGGGGTGGTGCGCATTGTATGGGTGTGTGTTACATTACATTCACTAATAGGAGTGAGAAAAACATCACGGGGTGGTGCGCATTGTATGGGTGTGTGTTACATTACATTCACTAGTAGGAGTGAGAAAAACATCACGGGGTGGTGCGCATTGTATGGGTGTGTGTTACATTACCTTCACTAGTAGGAGTGAGAAAAACATCACGGGGTGGTGCGCATTGTATGGGTGTGTGTTACATTACCTTCACAAGTAGGAGTGAGAAAAACATCACGGGGTGGTGCGCATTGTATGGGTGTGTGTTACATTACCTTCACTAGTAGGAGTGAGAAAAACATCACGGGGTGGTGCGCATTGTATGGGTGTGTGTTACATTAGATTCACTAGTAGGAGTGAAAAAACATCACGGGGTGTTGCGCATTGTATGGGTGTGTGTTACATTAGATTCACTAGTAGGAGTGAGAAAAATATCACGGGGTGGTGCGCATTTTATGGGTGTGTGTTACATTACATTCACTAGTAGGAGTGAGAAAAAAATCACGGGGTGGTGCGCATTGTATGGGTGTGTGGTACATTACTTTCAATAGTAGGAGTGAGAAAAACATCACGGGGTTGTGCGCATTGTATGGGTGTGTGTTACATTAGATTCACTAGTAGGAGTGAGAAAAACATCACGTGGTGGTGCGCATTGTATGGGTGTGTGTTACATTAGATTCACTAGTAGGAGTGAGAAAAACATCACGGGGTGGTGCGCATTGTATGGGTGTGTGTTACATTACTTTCACTAGTAGGAGTGAGAAAAACATCACGGGGTGGTGCGCATTGTATGGGTGTGTGTTACATTACATTCACTAGTAGGAGTGAGAAAAACATCACGGGGTGGTGCGCATTGTATGGGTGTGTGTTACATTACATTCACTAGTAGGAGTGAGAAAAACATCACGGGGTGGTGCGCATTGTATGGTTGTGTGTTACATTACATTCACTAGTAGGAGTGAGAAAATCATCACGGGGTGGTGCGCATTGTATGGGTGTGTGTTACATTAGATTCACTAGTAGGAGTGAGAAAAACATCACGGGGTGGTGCGCATTGTATGGGTGTGTGTTACATTACATTCACTAGTAGGAGTGAGAAAAACATCACGGGGTGGTGCGCATTGTATGGGTGTGTGTTACATTAGATTCACTAGTAGGAGTGAGAAAAACATCACGGGGTGGTGCGCATTGTATGGGTGTGTGTTACATTACATTCACTAGTATGAGTGAGAAAAACATCACGGGGTCGTGCGCATTGTATAGGTGTGTGTTACATTACATTCACTAGTAGGAGTGAGAAAAACATCACGGGGTGGTGCGCATTGTATTGGTGTGTGTTACATTACATTCACTAGTAGGAGTGAGAAAAACATCACGGGGTGGTGCGCATTGTATGGGTGTGTGTTACATTACATTCACTAGTAGGAGTGAGAAAAACATCACGGGGTGGTGCGCATTGTATGGGTGTGTGTTACATTACATTCACTAGTAGGAGTGAGAAAAACATCACGGGGTGGTGCGCATTGTATGGGTGTGTGTTACATTACATTCACTAGTAGGAGTGAGAAAAACATCACGGGGTGGTGCGCATTGTAAGGGTGTGTGTTACATTACATTCACTAGTAGGAGTGAGAAAAACATCACGGGGTGGTGCGCATTGTATGGGTGTGTGTTACATTACATTCACTAGTAGGAGTGAGAAAAACATCACGGGGTGGTGCGCATTGTATGGGTGTGTGTAACATTAGATTCACTAGTAGGAGTGAAAAAACATCACGGGGTGTTGCGCATTGTATGCGTGTGTGTTACATTAGATTCACTAGTAGGAGTGAGAAAAATATCACGGGGTGGTGCGCATTTTATGGGTGTGTGTTACATTACATTCACTAGTAGGAGTGAGAAAAAAATCACGGGGTGGTGCACATTGTATGGGTGTGTGGTACATTACTTTCAATAGTAGGAGTGAGAAAAACATCACGGGGTGGTGCGCATTGTATGGGTGTGTGTTACATTAGATTCACTAGTAGGAGTGAGAAAAACATCACGTGGTGGTGCGCATTGTATGGGTGTGTGTTACATTAGATTCACTAGTAGGAGTGAGAAAAACATCACGGGGTGGTGCGCATTGTATGGGTGTGTGTTACATTACTTTCACTAGTAGGAGTGAGAAAAACATCACGGGGTGGTGCGCATTGTATGGGTGTGTGTTACATTACATTCACTAGTAGGAGTGAGAAAAACATCACGGGGTGGTGCGCATTGTATGGGTGTGTGTTACATTACATTCACTAGTAGGAGTGAGAAAAACATCACGGGGTGGTGCGCATTGTATGGTTGTGTGTTACATTACATTCACTAGTAGGAGTGAGAAAATCATCACGGGGTGGTGCGCATTGTATGGGTGTGTGTTACATTAGATTCACTAGTAGGAGTGAGAAAAACATCACGGGGTGGTGCGCATTGTATGGGTGTGTGTTACATTAGATTCACTAGTAGGAGTGAGAAAAAGATCACGGGGTGGTGCGCATTGTATGGGTGTGTGTTACATTAGATTCACTAGTAGGAGTGAGAAAATCATCACGGGGTGGTGCGCATTGTATGGGTGTGTGTTACATTACATTCACTAGTAGGAGTGAGAAAACATCACGGGGTGGTGCGCATTGTATGGGTGTGTGTTACATTACATTCACTAGTAGGAGTGAGAAAAACATCATGGGGTGGTGCGCATTGCATGGGTGTGTGTTACATTACATTCACTAGTAGGAGTGAGAAAAACATCACGGGGTGGTGCGCATTGCATGGGTGTGTGTTACATTACATTCACTAGTAGGAGTGAGAAAAACATCACGGGGTGGTGCGCATTGTATGGGTGTGTGTTACATTACATTCACTAGTAGGAGTGAGAAAAACATCACGGGGTGGTGCGCATTGTATGGGTGTGTGTTACATTAGATTCACTAGTAGGATTGAGAAAAACATCACGGGGTGGTGCGCATTGTATGGGTGTGTGTTACATTACATTCACTAGTAGGAGTGAGAAAAACATCACGGGGTGGTGCGCATTGTATGGGTGTGTGTTACATTAGATTCACTAGTAGGAGTGAGAAAAACATCACGGGGTGGTGCGCATTGTATGGGTGTGTGTTACATTACATTCACTAGTAGGAGTGAGAAAAACATCACGGGGTGGTGCGCATTGTATGGGTGTTTGTTACATTAGATTCACTAGTAGGAGTGAGAAAAACACCACGGGGTGGTGCGCATTGTATGGGTGTGTGTTACATTACATTCACTAGTAGGAGTGAGAAAAACATCACGGGGTGGTGCGCATTGTATGGGTGTGTGTTACATTACATTCACTAGTAGGAGTGAGAAAATCATCACGGGGTGGTGCGCATTGTATGGGTGTGTGTTACATTACCTTCACTAGTAGGAGTGAGAAAAACATCACGGGGTGGTGGGCACTGTATGGGTGTGTGTTACATTACATTCACTAGTAGGAGTGAGAAAAACATCACGGGGTGGTGCGCATTGTATGGGTGTGTGTTACATTACATTCACTAGTAGGAGTGAGAAAAACATCACGGGGTGGTGCGAATTGTATGGGTGTGTGTTACATTACATTCACTAGTAGGACTGAGAAAAACATCACGGGGTGGTGCGCATTGTATGGGTGTGTGTTACATTACATTCACTTGTAGGAGTGAGAAAAACATCACGGGGTGGGGCGCATTGTATGGGTGTGTGTTACATTACATTCACTAGTAGGAGTGAGAAAAACATCACGAGGTGGGGCGCATTGTACGGGTGTGTGTTACATTACATTCACTAGTAGGAGTGAGAAAAACATCACGGGGTGGGGCGCATTGTACGGGTGTGTGTTACATTACATTCACTAGTAGGAGTGAGAAAAACATCACGGGGTGGGGCGCATTGTACGGGTGTGTGTTACATTACATTCACTAGTAGGAGTGAGAAAAACATCACGGGGTGGGGCGCATTGTATGGGTGTGTGTTACATTACATTCACTAGTAGGAGTGAGAAAAACATCACGGGGTGGTGCGCATTGTATGGGTGTGTGTTACATTAGATTCACTAGTAGGAGTGAGAAAATCATCACGGGTTGGTGCGCATTGTATGGGTGTGTGTTACATTACATTCACTAGTAGGAGTGAGAAAAACATCACGGGGTGGTGCGCATTGTATGGGTGTGTGTTACATTACATTCACTAGTAGGAGTGAGAAAAACATCACGGGGTGGTGCGCATTGTATGGGTGTGTGTTACATTAGATTCACTAGTAGGAGTGAGAAAAACATCACGGGGTGGTGCGCATTGTATGGGTGTGTGTTACATTAGATTCACTAGTAGGAGTGAGAAAAACATCACGGGGTGGTGGGCATTGTATGGGTGTGTGTTACATTACATTCACTAGTAGGAGTGAGAAAAACATCACGGGGTGGTGGGCATTGTATGGGTGTGTGTTACATTACATTCACTAGTATGAGTGAGAAAAACATCACGGGGTGGTGCGCATTGTATGGGTGTGTGTTACATTACATTCACTAGTAGGAGTGAGAAAAACATCACGGGGTGGTGCGCATTGTATGGGTGTGTGTTACATTACATTCACTAGTAGGAGTGAGAAAAACATCACGGGGTGGTGCGCATTGTATGGGTGTGTGTTACATTAGATTCACTAGTAGGAGTGAGAAAAACATCACGGGGTTGTGCGCATTGTATGGGTGTGTGTTACATTACATTCACTAGTAGGAGTGAGAAAAACATCACGGGGCGGTGCGCATTGTATGGGTGTGTGTTACATTACATTCACTAGTAGGAGTGAGAAAAACATCACGGGGTGGTGCGCATTGTATGGGTGTGTGTTACATTACATTCACTAGTAGGAGTGAGAAAAACATCACGGGGTGGTGCGCATTGTATGGGTGTGTGTTACATTACATTCACTAGTAGGAGTGAGAAAAACATCACGGGGTGGTGCGCATTGTATGGGTGTGTGTTACATTACATTCACTAGTAGGAGTGAGAAAAACATCACGGGGTGGTGCGCATTGTATGGGTGTGTGTTACATTACAATCACTAGTAGGAGTGAGAAAAACATCACAGGGTGGTGCGCATTGTATGGGTGTGTGTTACATTAGATTCACTAGTAGGAGTGAAAAAACATTACGGGGTGGTGCGCATTGTATGGGTGTGTGTTACATTACATTCACTAGTAGGAGTGAGAAAAACATCACGGGGTGGTGCGCATTGTATGGGTGTGTGTTACATTACATTCACTAGTAGGAGTGAGAAAAACATCACGGGGTGGTGCGCATTGTATGGGTGTGTGTTACATTAGATTCACTAGTAGGAGTGAGAAAAACATCACGGGGTGGTGCGCATTGTATGGGTGTGTGTTACATTACATTCACTAGTATGAGTGAGAAAAACATCACGGGGTCGTGCGCATTGTATAGGTGTGTGTTACATTACATTCACTAGTAGGAGTGAGAAAAACATCACGGGGTGGTGCGCATTGTATTGGTGTGTGTTACATTACATTCACTAGTAGGAGTGAGAAAAACATCACGGGGTGGTGCGCATTGTATGGGTGTGTGTTACATTACATTTACTAGTAGGAGTGAGAAAAACATCACGGGGTGGTGCGCATTGTATGGGTGTGTGTTACATTACATTCACTAGTAGGAGTGAGAAAAACATCACGGGGTGGTGCGCATTGTATGGGTGTGTGTTACATTACAATCACTAGTAGGAGTGAGAAAAACATCACGGGGTGGTGCGCATTGTATGGGTGTGTGTTACATTACATTCACTAGTAGGAGTGAGAAAAACATCACGGGGTGGTGCGCATTGTATGGGTGTGTGTTACATTAGATTCACTAGTAGGAGTGAGAAAAACATCACGGGGTGGTGCGCATTGTATGGGTGTGTGTTACATTAGATTCACTAGTAGGAGTGAAAAAACATCACGGGGTGTTGCGCATTGTATGCGTGTGTGTTACATTAGATTCACTAGTAGGAGTGAGAAAAATATCACGGGGTGGTGCACATTTTATGGGTGTGTGTTACATTACATTCACTAGTAGGAGTGAGAAAAAAATCACGGGGTGGTGCGCATTGTATGGGTGTGTGGTACATTACCTTCAATAGTAGGAGTGAGAAAAACATCACGGGGTTGTGCGCATTGTATGGGTGTGTGTTACATTAGATTCACTAGTAGGAGTGAGAAAAACATCACGTGGTGGTGCGCATTGTATGGGTGTGTGTTACATTAGATTCACTAGTAGGAGTGAGAAAAACATCACGGGGTGGTGCGCATTGTATGGGTGTGTGTTACATTACTTTCACTAGTAGGAGTGAGAAAAACATCACGGGGTGGTGCGCATTGTATGGGTGTGTGTTACATTACATTCACTAGTAGGAGTGAGAAAAACATCACGGGGTGGTGCGCATTGTATGGGTGTGTGTTACATTACATTCACTAGTAGGAGTGAGAAAAACATCACGGGGTGGTGCGCATTGTATGGTTGTGTGTTACATTACATTCACTAGTAGGAGTGAGAAAATCATCACGGGGTGGTGCGCATTGTATGGGTGTGTGTTACATTAGATTCACTAGTAGGAGTGAGAAAAACATCACGGGGTGGTGCGCATTGTATGGGTGTGTGTTACATTAGATTCACTAGTAGGAGTGAGAAAAAGATCACGGGGTGGTGCGCATTGTATGGGTGTGTGTTACATTAGATTCACTAGTAGGAGTGAGAAAATCATCACGGGGTGGTGCGCATTGTATGGGTGTGTGTTACATTACATTCACTAGTAGGAGTGAGAAAACATCACGGGGTGGTGCGCATTGTATGGGTGTGTGTTACATTACATTCACTAGTAGGAGTGAGAAAAACATCACGGGGTGGTGCGCATTGCATGGGTGTGTGTTACATTACATTCACTAGTAGGAGTGAGAAAAACATCACGGGGTGGTGCGCATTGCATGGGTGTGTGTTACATTACATTCACTAGTAGGAGTGAGAAAAACATCACGGGGTGGTGCGCATTGTATGGGTGTGTGTTACATTACATTCACTAGTAGGAGTGAGAAAAACATCACGGGGTGGTGCGCATTGTATGGGTGTGTGTTACATTAGATTCACTAGTAGGATTGAGAAAAACATCACGGGGTGGTGCGCATTGTATGGGTGTGTGTTACATTACATTCACTAGTAGGAGTGAGAAAAACATCACGGGGTGGTGCGCATTGTATGGGTGTGTGTTACATTAGATTCACTAGTAGGAGTGAGAAAAACATCACGGGGTGGTGCGCATTGTATGGGTGTGTGTTACATTACATTCACTAGTATGAGTGAGAAAAACATCACGGGGTCGTGCGCATTGTATAGGTGTGTGTTACATTACATTCACTAGTAGGAGTGAGAAAAACATCACGGGGTGGTGCGCATTGTATGGGTGTGTGTTACATTACATTCACTAGTAGGAGTGAGAAAAACATCACGGGGTGGTGCGCATTGTATGGGTGTGTGTTACATTACATTCACTAGTAGGAGTGAGAAAAACATCACGGGGTGGTGCGCATTGTATGGGTGTGTGTTACATTACATTCACTAGTAGGAGTGAGAAAAACATCACGGGGTGGTGCGCATTGTATGGGTGTGTGTTACATTACATTCACTAGTAGGAGTGAGAAAAACATCACGGGGTGGTGCGCATTGTATGGGTGTGTGTTACATTACATTCACTAGTAGGAGTGAGAAAAACATCACGGGGTGGTGCGCATTGTATGGGTGTGTGTTACATTACATTCACTAGTAGGAGTGAGAAAAACATCACGGGGTGGTGCGCATTGTATGGGTGTGTGTTACATTAGATTCACTAGTAGGAGTGAAAAAACATCACGGGGTGGTGCGCATTGTATGCGTGTGTGTTACATTAGATTCACTAGTAGGAGTGAGAAAAATATCACGGGGTGGTGCGCATTTTATGGGTGTGTGTTACATTACATTCACTAGTAGGAGTGAGAAAAAAATCACGGGGTGGTGCGCATTGTATGGGTGTGTGGTACATTACTTTCAATAGTAGGAGTGAGAAAAACATCACGGGGTTGTGCGCATTGTATGGGTGTGTGTTACATTAGATTCACTAGTAGGAGTGAGAAAAACATCACGGGGTGGTGCGCATTGTATGGGTGTGTGTTACATTACATTCACTAGTAGGAGTGAGAAAAACATCACGGGTGGTGCGCATTGTATGGGTGTGTGTTACATTAGATTCACTAGTAGGATTGAGAAAAACATCACGGGGTGGTGCGCATTGTATGGGTGTGTGTTACATTACATTCACTAGTAGGAGTGAGAAAAACATCACGGGGTGGTGCGCATTGTATGGGTGTGTGTTACATTACATTCACTAGTAGGAGTGAAAAAAACATCACGGGGTGGTGCGCATTGTATGGGTGTGTGTTACATTAGATTCACTAGTAGGAGTGATAAAACATCACGGGGTGGTGCGCATTGTATGCGTGTGTGTTACATTAGATTCACTAGTAGGAGTCAGAAAAATATTACGGGGTGGTGCACATTTTATGGTGTGTGTTACATTACATTCACTAGTAGGAGTGAGAAAAAAATCACGGGGTGGTGCGCATTGTATGGGTGTGTGGTACATTACTTTCACTAGTAGGAGTGAGAAAAACATCACGGGGTGGTGCGCATTGTATGGGTGTGTGTTACATTAGATTCACTAGTAGGAGTGAGAAAAACATCACGGGGTGGTGCGCATTGTATGGGTGTGTGTTACATTACATTCACTAGTAGGAGTGAGAAAAACATCACGGGGTGGTGCGCATTGTATGGGTGTGTGTTACATTACATTCACAAGTAGGAGTGAGAAAAGCATCACGGGGTGGTGCGCATTGTATGGGTGTGTGTTACATTACATTCACTAGTAGTAGTGAGAAAAGCATCACGGGGTGGTGCGCATTGTATGGGTGTGTGTTACATTACCTTCACTAGTAGGAGTGAGAAAAACATCACGGGGTGGTGCGCATTGTATGGGTGTGTGTTACATTACCTTCACTAGTAGGAGTGAGAAAAACATCACGGGGTGGTGCGCATTGTATGGGTGTGTGTTACATTACATTCACTAGTAGGAGTGAGAAAAACATCACGGGGTGGTGCGCATTGTATGGGTGTGTGTTACATTACATTCACTAGTAGGAGTGAGAAAAACATCACGGGGTGGTGCGCATTGCATGGGTGTGTGTTACATTAGATTCACTAGTAGGAGTGAGAAAAACATCACGGGGTGGTGCGCATTGTATGGGTGTGTGTTACATTAGATTCACTAGTAGGAGTGAGAAAAACATCACGGGGTGGTGCGCATTGTATGGGTGTGTGTTACATTACATTCACTAATAGGAGTGAGAAAAACATCACGGGGTGGTGCGCATTGTATGGGTGTGTGTTACATTACATTCACTAGTAGGAGTGAGAAAAACATCACGGGGTGGTGCGCATTGTATGGGTGTGTGTTACATTACCTTCACTAGTAGGAGTGAGAAAAACATCACGGGGTGGTGCGCATTGTATGGGTGTGTGTTACATTACCTTCACAAGTAGGAGTGAGAAAACATCACGGGGTGGTGCGCATTGTATGGGTGTGTGTTACATTAGATTCACTAGTAGGAGTGAGAAAAACATCACGGGGTGGTGCGCATTGTATGGGTGTGTGTTACATTAGATTCACTAGTAGGAGTGAAAAAACATCACGGGGTGTTGCGCATTGTATGCGTGTGTGTTACATTAGATTCACTAGTAGGAGTGAGAAAAATATCACGGGGTGGTGCACATTTTATGGGTGTGTGTTACATTACATTCACTAGTAGGAGTGAGAAAAAAATCACGGGGTGGTGCGCATTGTATGGGTGTGTGGTACATTACCTTCAATAGTAGGAGTGAGAAAAACATCACGGGGTGGTGGCATTGTATGGGTGTGTGTTACATTACCTTCACAAGTAGGAGTGAGAAAAACATCACGGGGTGGTGCGCATTGTATGGGTGTGTGTTACATTAGATTCACTAGTAGGAGTGAGAAAAACATCACGGGGTGGTGCGCATTGTATGGGTGTGTGTTACATTAGATTCACTAGTAGGAGTGAAAAAACATCACGGGGTGTTGCGCATTGTATGCGTGTGTGTTACATTAGATTCACTAGTAGGAGTGAGAAAAATATCACGGGGTGGTGCACATTTTATGGGTGTGTGTTACATTACATTCACTAGTAGGAGTGAGAAAAAATCACGGGGTGGTGCGCACTGTATGGGTGTGTGTTACATTACATTCACTAGTAGGAGTGAGAAAAACATCACGGGGTGGTGCGCATTGTATGGTTGTGTGTTACATTACATTCACTAGTAGGAGTGAGAAAATCATCACGGGGTGGTGCGCATTGTATGGGTGTGTGTTACATTAGATTCACTAGTAGGAGTGAGAAAAACATCACGGGGTGGTGCGCATTGTATGGGTGTGTGTTACATTAGATTCACTAGTAGGAGTGAGAAAAAGATCACGGGGTGGTGCGCATTGTATGGGTGTGTGTTACATTAGATTCACTAGTAGGAGTGAGAAAATCATCACGGGGTGGTGCGCATTGTATGGGTGTGTGTTACATTACATTCACTAGTAGGAGTGAGAAAACATCACGGGGTGGTGCGCATTGTATGGGTGTGTGTTACATTACATTCACTAGTAGGAGTGAGAAAACATCACGGGGTGGTGCGCATTGCATGGGTGTGTGTTACATTACATTCACTAGTAGGAGTGAGAAAAACATCACGGGGTGGTGCGCATTGCATGGGTGTGTGTTACATTACATTCACTAGTAGGAGTGAGAAAAACATCACGGGGTGGTGCGCATTGTATGGGTGTGTGTTACATTACATTCACTAGTAGGAGTGAGAAAACATCACGGGTGGTGCGCATTGTATGGGTGTGTGTTACATTAGATTCACTAGTAGGATTGAGAAAAACATCACGGGGTGGTGCGCATTGTATGGGTGTGTGTTACATTACATTCACTAGTAGGAGTGAGAAAAACATCACGGGGTGGTGCGCATTGTATGGGTGTGTGTTACATTAGATTCACTAGTAGGAGTGAGAAAAACATCACGGGGTGGTGCGCATTGTATGGGTGTGTGTTACATTACATTCACTAGTATGAGTGAGAAAAACATCACGGTCGTGCGCATTGTATAGGTGTGTGTTACATTACATTCACTAGTAGGAGTGAGAAAAACATCACGGGGTGGTGCGCATTGTATGGGTGTGTGTTACATTACATTCACTAGTAGGAGTGAGAAAAACATCACGGGGTGGTGCGCATTGTATGGGTGTGTGTTACATTACATTCACTAGTAGGAGTGAGAAAAACATCACGGGGTGGTGCGCATTGTATGGGTGTGTGTTACATTACATTCACTAGTAGGAGTGAGAAAAACATCACGGGGTGGTGCGCATTGTATGGGTGTGTGTTACATTACATTCACTAGTAGGAGTGAGAAAAACATCACGGGGTGGTGCGCATTGTATGGGTGTGTGTTACATTACATTCACTAGTAGGAGTGAGAAAAACATCACGGGGTGGTGCGCATTGTATGGGTGTGTGTTACATTACATTCACTAGTAGGAGTGAGAAAAACATCACGGGGTGGTGCGCATTGTATGGGTGTGTGTTACATTAGATTCACTAGTAGGAGTGAAAAAACATCACGGGGTGGTGCGCATTGTATGCGTGTGTGTTACATTAGATTCACTAGTAGGAGTGAGAAAAATATCACGGGGTGGTGCGCATTTTATGGGTGTGTGTTACATTACATTCACTAGTAGGAGTGAGAAAAAATCACGGGGTGGTGCGCATTGTATGGGTGTGTGGTACATTACTTTCAATAGTAGGAGTGAGAAAAACATCACGGGGTTGTGCGCATTGTATGGGTGTGTGTTACATTAGATTCACTAGTAGGAGTGAGAAAAACATCACGGGGTGGTGCGCATTGTATGGGTGTGTGTTACATTACATTCACTAGTAGAGTGAGAAAAACATCACGGGGTGGTGCGCATTGTATGGGTGTGTGTTACATTAGATTCACTAGTAGGATTGAGAAAAACATCACGGGGTGGTGCGCATTGTATGGGTGTGTGTTACATTACATTCACTAGTAGGAGTGAGAAAAACATCACGGGGTGGTGCGCATTGTATGGGTGTGTGTTACATTACATTCACTAGTAGGAGTGAAAAAAACATCACGGGGTGGTGCGCATTGTATGGGTGTGTGTTACATTAGATTCACTAGTAGGAGTGATAAAACATCACGGGGTGGTGCGCATTGTATGCGTGTGTGTTACATTAGATTCACTAGTAGGAGTCAGAAAAATATTACGGGGTGGTGCACATTTTATGGGTGTGTGTTACATTACATTCACTAGTAGGAGTGAGAAAAAAATCACGGGGTGGTGCGCATTGTATGGGTGTGTGGTACATTACTTTCACTAGTAGGAGTGAGAAAAACATCACGGGGTGGTGCGCATTGTATGGGTGTGTGTTACATTAGATTCACTAGTAGGAGTGAGAAAAACATCACGGGGTGGTGCGCATTGTATGGGTGTGTGTTACATTACATTCACTAGTAGGAGTGAGAAAAACATCACGGGGTGGTGCGCATTGTATGGGTGTGTGTTACATTACATTCACAAGTAGGAGTGAGAAAAGCATCACGGGGTGGTGCGCATTGTATGGGTGTGTGTTACATTACATTCACTAGTAGTAGTGAGAAAAGCATCACGGGGTGGTGCGCATTGTATGGGTGTGTGTTACATTACCTTCACTAGTAGGAGTGAGAAAAACATCACGGGGTGGTGCGCATTGTATGGGTGTGTGTTACATTACCTTCACTAGTAGGAGTGAGAAAAACATCACGGGGTGGTGCGCATTGTATGGGTGTGTGTTACATTACATTCACTAGTAGGAGTGAGAAAAACATCACGGGGTGGTGCGCATTGTATGGGTGTGTGTTACATTACATTCACTAGTAGGAGTGAGAAAAACATCACGGGGTGGTGCGCATTGCATGGGTGTGTGTTACATTAGATTCACTAGTAGGAGTGAGAAAAACATCACGGGGTGGTGCGCATTGTATGGGTGTGTGTTACATTAGATTCACTAGTAGGAGTGAGAAAAACATCACGGGGTGGTGCGCATTGTATGGGTGTGTGTTACATTACATTCACTAATAGGAGTGAGAAAAACATCACGGGGTGGTGCGCATTGTATGGGTGTGTGTTACATTACATTCACTAGTAGGAGTGAGAAAAACATCACGGGGTGGTGCGCATTGTATGGGTGTGTGTTACATTACCTTCACTAGTAGGAGTGAGAAAAACATCACGGGGTGGTGCGCATTGTATGGGTGTGTGTTACATTACCTTCACAAGTAGGAGTGAGAAAAACATCACGGGGTGGTGCGCATTGTATGGGTGTGTGTTACATTACCTTCACTAGTAGGAGTGAGAAAAACATCACGGGGTGGTGCGCATTGTATGGGTGTGTGTTACATTACCTTCACTAGTAGGAGTGAGAAAAACATCACGGGGTGGTGCGCATTTTATGGGTGTGTGTTACATTACATTCACTAGTAGGAGTGAGAAAAACATCACGGGGTGGTGCGCATTGTATGGGTGTGTGGTACATTACGTTGACTAGTAGGAGTGAGAAAAACATCACGGGGTGGTGCGCATTGTATGGGTGTGTGTTACATTACCTTCACTAGTAGGAGTGAGAAAAAAATTACGGGGTGGTGCGCATTGTATGGGTGTGTGTTACATTAGATTCACTAGTAGGAGTGAGAAAAAGATCACGGGGTGGTGCGCATTGTATGGGTGTGTGTTACATTAGATTCACTAGTAGGAGTGAGAAAATCATCACGGGGTGGTGCGCATTGTATGGGTGTGTGTTACATTACATTCACTAGTAGGAGTGAGAAAACATCACGGGGTGGTGCGCATTGTATGGGTGTGTGTTACATTACATTCACTAGTAGGAGTGAGAAAAACATCATGGGGTGGTGCGCATTGCATGGGTGTGTGTTACATTACATTCACTAGTAGGAGTGAGAAAAACATCACGGGGTGGTGCGCATTGCATGGGTGTGTGTTACATTACATTCACTAGTAGGAGTGAGAAAAACATCACGGGGTGGTGCGCATTGTATGGGTGTGTGTTACATTACATTCACTAGTAGGAGTGAGAAAAACATCACGGGGTGGTGCGCATTGTATGGGTGTGTGTTACATTAGATTCACTAGTAGGATTGAGAAAAACATCACGGGGTGGTGCGCATTGTATGGTTGTGTGTTACATTAATTTCACTAGTAGGAGTGAGAAAAACATCACGGGGTGGTGCGCATTGTATGGGTGTGTGTTACATTAGATTCACTAGTAGGAGTGAGAAAAACATCACGGGGTGGTGCGCATTGTATGGGTGTGTGTTACATTAGATTCACTAGTAGGAGTGAGAAAAAAATCACGGGGTGGTGCGCATTGTATGGGTGTGTGGTACATTACTTTCACTAGTAGGAGTGAGAAAAACATCACGGGGTGGTGCGCATTGTATGGGTGTGTGATACATTACATTCACTAGTAGGAGTGAGAAAAACATCACGGGGTGGTGCGCATTGTATGGGTGTGTGTTACATTACATTCACTAGTAGGAGTGAGAAAAACATCACGGGGTGGTGCGCATTGTATGGGTGTGTGTTACATTAGATTCACTAGTAGGAGTGAGAAAATCATCACGGGGTGGTGCGCATTGTATGGGTGTGTGTTACATTAGATTCACTAGTAGGAGTGAGAAAATCATCACGGGGTGGTGCGCATTGTATTGGTGTGTGTTACATTAGATTCACTAGTAGGAGAGAGAAAAACATCACGGGGTGGTGCGCATTGTATGGGTGTGTGTTACATTACATTCACTAGTAGGAGTGAGAAAAACATCACGGGGTGGTGCGCATTGTATGGGTGTGTGTTACATTACATTCACTAGTAGGAGTGAGAAAAACATCACGGGGTGGTGCGCATTGTATGGGTGTGTGTTACATTACATTCACTAGTAGGAGTGAGAAAAACATCACGGGGTGGTGCGCATTGTATGGGTGTGTGTTACATTACATTCACTAGTAGGAGTGAGAAAAACATCACGGGGTGGTGCGCATTGTATGGGTGTGTGTTACATTAGATTCACTAGTTGGAGTGAGAAAATCATCACGGGGTGGTGCGCATTGTATGGGTGTGTGTTACATTACATTCACTAGTAGGAGTGAGAAAAACATCACGGGGTGGTGCGCATTGTATGGGTGTGTGTTACATTACATTCACTAGTAGGAGTGAGAAAAACATCACGGGGTGGTGCGCATTGTATGGGTGTGTGTTACATTACATTCACTAGTAGGAGTGAGAAAAACATCACGGGGTGGTGCGCTTTGTATGGGTGTGTGTTACATTGGATTCACTGTTAGGAGTGAGAAAAACATCACGGGGTGGTGCGCATTGTATGGGTGTGTGTTACATTACATTCAATAGTAGGAGTGAGAAAAACATCACGGGGTGGTGCGCATTGTATGGGTGTGTGTTACATTACATTCACTAGTAGGAGTGAGAAAAACATCACGGGGTGGTGCGCATTGTATGGGTGTGTGTTACATTACATTCACTAGTAGGAGTGAGAAAAACATCACGGGGTGGTGCGCATTGTATGGGTGTGTGTTACATTACATTCACAAGTAGGAGTGAGAAAAGCCTCACGGGTTGGTGCGCATTGTATGGGTGTGTGTTACATTACATTCACTAGTAGTAGTGAGAAAAGCATCACGGGGTGGTGCGCATTGTATGGGTGTGTGTTACATTACCTTCACTAGTAGGAGTGAGAAATACATCATGGGGTGGTGCGCATTGTATGGGTGTGTGTTACATTACCTTCACTAGTAGGAGTGAGAAAAACATCACGGGGTGGTGCGCATTGTATGGGTGTGTGTTACATTACATTCACTAGTAGGAGTGAGAAAAACATCACGGGGTGGTGCGCATTGTATGGGTGTGTGTTACATTAGATTCACTAGTAGGAGTGAGAAAAACATCACGGGGTGGTGCGCATTGTATGGGTGTGTGTTACATTACATTCACTAGTAGGAGTGAGAAAAACATCACGGGGTGGTGCACATTGTATGGGTGTGTGTTGCATTACATTCACTAGTAGGAGTGAGAAAAACATCACGGGGTGGTGCGCATTGTATGGGTGTGTGTTACATTACATTCACTAGTAGGAGTGAGAAAAACATCACGGGGTGGTGCGCATTGTATGGGTGTGTGTTACATTACATTCACTAGTAGGAGTGAGAAAAACATCACGGGGTGGTGAGCATTGTATGGGTGTGTGTTACATTAGATTCACTAGTAGGAGTGAGAAAAACATCACGGGGTGGTGCGCATTGTATGGGTGTGTGTTACATTAGATTCACTAGTAGGAGTGAGAAAAACATCACGGGTTGGTGCTCATTGTATAGGTGTTTGTTACATTAGATTCACTAGTAGGAGTGAGAAAATCATCACGGTGTGGTGCGCATTATATGGGTGTTTGTTACATTACATTCACTAGTAGGAGTGAGAAAAACATCACGGTGTGGTGCGCATTGTATGTGTGTGTGTTACATTGGATTCACTAGTAGGAGTGAGAAAAACATCACGGGGTGCTGCGCATTGTATGGGTGTCTGTTACATTAGATTCACTAGTAGGAGTGAGAAAATCATCACGGGGTGGTGCGCATTGTATGGGTGTGTGTTACATTAGATTCACTAGTAGGAGTGAGAAAATCATCACGGGGTGGTGCGCATTGTATGGGTGTGTGTTACATTAGATTCACTAGTAGGAGAGAGAAAAACATCACGGGGTGGTGCGCATTGTATGGGTGTGTGTTACATTAGATTCACTAGTAGGAGTGAGAAAAACATCACGGGGTGGTGCGCATTGTATGGGTGTGTGTTACATTAGATTCACTAGTAGGAGTGAGAAAAACATCACGGGGTGGTGCGCATTGTATGGGTGTGTGTTACATTACATTCACTAGTAGGAGTGAGAAAAACATCACGGGGTGGTGCGCATTGTATGGGTGTGTGTTACATTACATTCACTAGTAGGAGTGAGAAAAACATCACGGGGTGGTGCGCATTGTATGGGTGTGTGTTACATTAGATTCACTAGTAGGAGTGAGAAAATCATCACGGGGTGGTGCGCATTGTATGGGTGTGTGTTACATTACATTCACTAGTAGGAGTGAGAAAAACATCACGGGGTGGTGCGCATTGTATGGGTGTGTGTTACATTACATTCACTAGTAGGAGTGAGAAAAACATCACGGGGCGGTGCGCATTGTATGGGTGTGTGTTACATTACATTCACTAGTAGGAGTGAGAAAAACATCACGGGGTGGTGCGCATTGTATGGGTGTGTGTTACATTGGATTCACTGTTAGGAGTGAGAAAAACATCACGGGGTGGTGCGCATTGTATGGGTGTGTGTTACATTACATTCAATAGTAGGAGTGAGAAAAACATCACGGGGTGGTGCGCATTGTATGGGTGTGTGTTACATTACATTCACTAGTAGGAGTGAGAAAAACATCACGGGGTGGTGCGCATTGTATGGGTGTGTGTTACATTGGATTCACTGTTAGGAGTGAGAAAAACATCACGGGGTGGTGCGCATTGTATGGGTGTGTGTTACATTACCTTCACTAGTAGGAGTGAGAAAAACATCACGGGGTGGTGCGCATTGTATGGGTGTGTGTTACATTACATTCACTAGTAGGAGTGAGAAAAACATCACGGGGTGGTGCGCATTGTATGGGTGTGTGTTACATTACATTCACTAGTAGGAGTGAGAAAAACATCACGGGGAGGTGCGCATTGCATGGGTGTGTGTTACATTAGATTCACTAGTAGGAGTGAGAAAAACATCACGGGGTGGTGCGCATTGTATGGGTGTGTGTTACATTAGATTCACTAGTAGGAGTGAGAAAAACATCACGGGGTGGTGCGCATTGTATGGGTGTGTGTTACATTACATTCACTAGTAGGAGTGAGAAAAACATCACGGGGTGGTGCGCATTGTATGGGTGTGTGTTACATTGCATTCACAAGTAGGAGTGAGAAAAGCATCACGGGGTGGTGCGCATTGTATGGGTGTGTGTTACATTACATTCACTAGTAGTAGTGAGAAAAGCATCACGGGGTGGTGCGCATTGTATGGGTGTGTGTTACATTACCTTCACTAGTAGGAGTGAGAAAAACATCACGGGGTGGTGCGCATTGTATGGGTGTGTGTTACATTACCTTCACTAGTAGGAGTGAGAAAAACATCACGGGGTGGTGCGCATTGTATGGGTGTGTGTTACATTACATTCACTAGTAGGAGTGAGAAAAACATCACGGGGTGGTGCGCATTGTATGGGTGTGTGTTACATTACATTCACTAGTAGGAGTGAGAAAAACATCACGGGGTGGTGCGCATTGCATGGGTGTGTGTTACATTAGATTCACTAGTAGGAGTGAGAAAAACATCACGGGGTGGTGCGCATTGTATGGGTGTGTGTTACATTAGATTCACTAGTAGGAGTGAGAAAAACATCACGGGGTGGTGCGCATTGTATGGGTGTGTGTTACATTACATTCACTAATAGGAGTGAGAAAAACATCACGGGGTGGTGCGCATTGTATGGGTGTGTGTTACATTACATTCACTAGTAGGAGTGAGAAAAACATCACGGGGTGGTGCGCATTGTATGGGTGTGTGTTACATTACCTTCACTAGTAGGAGTGAGAAAAACATCACGGGGTGGTGCGCATTGTATGGGTGTGTGTTACATTACCTTCACAAGTAGGAGTGAGAAAAATATCACGGGGTGGTGCGCATTGTATGGGTGTGTGTTACATTACCTTCACTAGTAGGAGTGAGAAAAACATCACGGGGTGGTGCGCATTGTATGGGTGTGTGTTACATTACCTTCACTAGTAGGAGTGAGAAAAACATCACGGGGTGGTGCGCATTTTATGGGTGTGTGTTACATTACATTCACTAGTAGGAGTGAGAAAAACATCACGGGGTGGTGCGCATTGTATGGGTGTGTGGTACATTACGTTGACTAGTAGGAGTGAGAAAAACATCACGGGGTGGTGCGCATTGTATGGGTGTGTGTTACATTACCTTCACTAGTAGGAGTGAGAAAAAAATTACGGGGTGGTGCGCATTGTATGGGTGTGTGTTACATTAGATTCACTAGTAGGAGTGAGAAAAAGATCACGGGGTGGTGCGCATTGTATGGGTGTGTGTTACATTAGATTCACTAGTAGGAGTGAGAAAATCATCACGGGGTGGTGCGCATTGTATGGGTGTGTGTTACATTACATTCACTAGTAGGAGTGAGAAAACATCACGGGGTGGTGCGCATTGTATGGGTGTGTGTTACATTACATTCACTAGTAGGAGTGAGAAAAACATCATGGGGTGGTGCGCATTGCATGGGTGTGTGTTACATTACATTCACTAGTAGGAGTGAGAAAAACATCACGGGGTGGTGCGCATTGCATGGGTGTGTGTTACATTACATTCACTAGTAGGAGTGAGAAAAACATCACGGGGTGGTGCGCATTGTATGGGTGTGTGTTACATTACATTCACTAGTAGGAGTGAGAAAAACATCACGGGGTGGTGCGCATTGTATGGGTGTGTGTTACATTAGATTCACTAGTAGGATTGAGAAAAACATCACGGGGTGGTGCGCATTGTATGGTTGTGTGTTACATTACATTCACTAGTAGGAGTGAGAAAAACATCACGGGGTGGTGCGCATTGTATGGGTGTGTGTTACATTACATTCACTAGTAGGAGTGAGAAAAACATCACGGGGTGGTGCGCATTGTATGGGTGTGTGTTACATTAGATTCACTAGTAGGAGTGATAAAACATCACGGGGTGGTGCGCATTGTATGCGTGTGTGTTACATTAGATTCACTAGTAGGAGTGAGAAAAATATCACGGGGTGGTGCGCATTGTATGGGTGTGTGTTACATTACATTCACTAGTAGGAGTGAGAAAAAAATCACGGGGTGGTGCGCATTGTATGGGTGTGTGGTACATTACTTTCACTAGTAGGAGTGAGAAAAACATCACGGGGTGGTGCGCATTGTATGGGTGTGTGATACATTACATTCACTAGTAGGAGTGAGAAAAACATCACGGGGTGGTGCGCATTGTATGGGTGTGTGTTACATTACATTCACTAGTAGGAGTGAGAAAAACATCACGGGGTGGTGCGCATTGTATGGGTGTGTGTTACATTAGATTCACTAGTAGGAGTGAGAAAATCATCACGGGGTGGTGCGCATTGTATGGGTGTGTGTTACATTAGATTCACTAGTAGGAGTGAGAAAATCATCACGGGGTGGTGCGCATTGTATTGGTGTGTGTTACATTAGATTCACTAGTAGGAGAGAGAAAAACATCACGGGGTGGTGCGCATTGTATGGGTGTGTGTTACATTAGATTCACTAGTAGGAGTGAGAAAAACATCACGGGGTGGTGCGCATTGTATGGGTGTGTGTTACATTACATTCACTAGTAGGAGTGAGAAAAACATCACGGGGTGGTGCGCATTGTATGGGTGTGTGTTACATTACATTCACTAGTAGGAGTGAGAAAAACATCACGGGGTGGTGCGCATTGTATGGGTGTGTGTTACATTACATTCACTAGTAGGAGTGAGAAAAACATCACGGGGTGGTGCGCATTGTATGGGTGTGTGTTACATTAGATTCACTAGTTGGAGTGAGAAAATCATCACGGGGTGGTGCGCATTGTATGGGTGTGTGTTACATTACATTCACTAGTAGGAGTGAGAAAAACATCACGGGGTGGTGCGCATTGTATGGGTGTGTGTTACATTACATTCACTAGTAGGAGTGAGAAAAACATCACGGGGTGGTGCGCATTGTATGGGTGTGTGTTACATTACATTCACTAGTAGGAGTGAGAAAAACATCACGGGGTGGTGCGCATTGTATGG
The DNA here is from genome assembly GCF_034190915.1 of Cavia porcellus. Taxonomy (NCBI): domain Eukaryota; kingdom Metazoa; phylum Chordata; class Mammalia; order Rodentia; family Caviidae; genus Cavia; species Cavia porcellus. Next base: position 53,460 of record NW_026947909.1, on the reverse strand, counting down.
GTGTGTGTTACATTACATTCACTAGTAGGAGTGAGAAAAACATCACGGGGTGGTGCGCATTGTATGGGTGTGTGTTACATTAGATTCACTAGTTGGAGTGAGAAAATCATCACGGGGTGGTGCGCATTGTATGGGTGTGTGTTACATTACATTCACTAGTAGGAGTGAGAAAAACATCACGGGGTGGTGCGCATTGTATGGGTGTGTGTTACATTACATTCACTAGTAGGAGTGAGAAAAACATCACGGGGTGGTGCGCATTGTATGGGTGTGTGTTACATTACATTCACAAGTAGGAGTGAGAAAAGCCTCACGGGTTGGTGCGCATTGTATGGGTGTGTGTTACATTACATTCACTAGTAGTAGTGAGAAAAGCATCACGGGGTGGTGCGCATTGTATGGGTGTGTGTTACATTACCTTCACTAGTAGGAGTGAGAAATACATCATGGGGTGGTGCGCATTGTATGGGTGTGTGTTACATTACCTTCACTAGTAGGAGTGAGAAAAACATCACGGGGTGGTGCGCATTGTATGGGTGTGTGTTACATTACATTCACTAGTAGGAGTGAGAAAAACATCACGGGGTGGTGCGCATTGTATGGGTGTGTGTTACATTAGATTCACTAGTAGGAGTGAGAAAAACATCACGGGGTGGTGCGCATTGTATGGGTGTGTGTTACATTACATTCACTAGTAGGAGTGAGAAAAACATCACGGGGTGGTGCACATTGTATGGGTGTGTGTTGCATTACATTCACTAGTAGGAGTGAGAAAAACATCACGGGGTGGTGCGCATTGTATGGGTGTGTGTTACATTACATTCACTAGTAGGAGTGAGAAAAACATCACGGGGTGGTGCGCATTGTATGGGTGTGTGTTACATTACATTCACTAGTAGGAGTGAGAAAAACATCACGGGGTTGTGAGCATTGTATGGGTGTGTGTTACATTAGATTCACTAGTAGGAGTGAGAAAAACATCACGGGGTGGTGCGCATTGTATGGGTGTGTGTTACATTAGATTCACTAGTAGGAGTGAGAAAAACATCACGGGTTGGTGCTCATTGTATAGGTGTTTGTTACATTAGATTCACTAGTAGGAGTGAGAAAATCATCACGGTGTGGTGCGCATTATATGGGTGTTTGTTACATTACATTCACTAGTAGGAGTGAGAAAAACATCACGGTGTGGTGCGCATTGTATGTGTGTGTGTTACATTGGATTCACTAGTAGGAGTGAGAAAAACATCACGGGGTGCTGCGCATTGTATGGGTGTCTGTTACATTAGATTCACTAGTAGGAGTGAGAAAATCATCACGGGGTGGTGCGCATTGTATGGGTGTGTGTTACATTAGATTCACTAGTAGGAGTGAGAAAATCATCACGGGGTGGTGCGCATTGTATGGGTGTGTGTTACATTAGATTCACTAGTAGGAGAGAGAAAAACATCACGGGGTGGTGCGCATTGTATGGGTGTGTGTTACATTAGATTCACTAGTAGGAGTGAGAAAAACATCACGGGGTGGTGCGCATTGTATGGGTGTGTGTTACATTAGATTCACTAGTAGGAGTGAGAAAAACATCACGGGGTGGTGCGCATTGTATGGGTGTGTGTTACATTACATTCACTAGTAGGAGTGAGAAAAACATCACGGGGTGGTGCGCATTGTATGGGTGTGTGTTACATTACATTCACTAGTAGGAGTGAGAAAAACATCACGGGGTGGTGCGCATTGTATGGGTGTGTGTTACATTAGATTCACTAGTAGGAGTGAGAAAATCATCACGGGGTGGTGCGCATTGTATGGGTGTGTGTTACATTACATTCACTAGTAGGAGTGAGAAAAACATCACGGGGTGGTGCGCATTGTATGGGTGTGTGTTACATTACATTCACTAGTAGGAGTGAGAAAAACATCACGGGGCGGTGCGCATTGTATGGGTGTGTGTTACATTACATTCACTAGTAGGAGTGAGAAAAACATCACGGGGTGGTGCGCATTGTATGGGTGTGTGTTACATTGGATTCACTGTTAGGAGTGAGAAAAACATCACGGGGTGGTGCGCATTGTATGGGTGTGTGTTACATTACATTCAATAGTAGGAGTGAGAAAAACATCACGGGGTGGTGCGCATTTATGGGTGTGTGTTACATTACATTCACTAGTAGGAGTGAGAAAAACATCACGGGGTGGTGCGCATTGTATGGGTGTGTGTTACATTACATTCACTAGTAGGAGTGAGAAAAACATCACGGTGTGGTGCGCATTGTATGGGTGTGTGTTACATTACATTCACAAGTAGGAGTGAGAAAAGCATCACGGGGTGGTGCGCATTGTATGGGTGTGTGTTACATTACATTCACTAGTAGTAGTGAGAAAAGCATCACGGGGTGGTGCGCATTGTATGGGTGTGTGTTACATTACCTTCACTAGTAGGAGTGAGAAAAACATCACGGGGTGGTGCGCATTGTATGGGTGTGTGTTACATTACCTTCACTAGTAGGAGTGAGAAAAACATCACGGGGTGGTGCGCATTGTATGGGTGTGTGTTACATTACATTCACTAGTAGGAGTGAGAAAAACATCACGGGGTGGTGCGCATTGTATGGGTGTGTGTTACATTACATTCACTAGTAGGAGTGAGAAAAACATCACGGGGTGGTGCGCATTGCATGGGTGTGTGTTACATTAGATTCACTAGTAGGAGTGAGAAAAACATCACGGGGTGGTGCGCATTGTATGGGTGTGTGTTACATTAGATTCACTAGTAGGAGTGAGAAAAACATCACGGGGTGGTGCGCATTGTATGGGTGTGTGTTACATTACATTCACTAGTAGGAGTGAGAAAAACATCACGGGGTGGTGCGCATTGTATGGGTGTGTGTTACATTACATTCACTAGTAGGAGTGAGAAAAACATCACGGGGTGGTGCGCATTGTATGGGTGTGTGTTACATTACCTTCACTAGTAGGAGTGAGAAAAACATCACGGGCTGGTGCGCATTGTATGGGTGTGTGTTACATTACCTTCACAAGTAGGAGTGAGAAAAACATCACGGGGTGGTGCGCATTGTATGGGTGTGTGTTACATTACCTTCACTAGTAGGAGTGAGAAAAACATCACGGGGTGGTGCGCATTGTATGGGTGTGTGTTACATTACCTTCACTAGTAGGAGTGAGAAAAACATCACGGGGTGGTGCGCATTTTATGGGTGTGTGTTACATTACATTCACTAGTAGGAGTGAGAAAAACATCACGGGGTGGTGCGCATTGTATGGGTGTGTGGTACATTACGTTGACTAGTAGGAGTGAGAAAAACATCACGGGGTGGTGCGCATTGTATGGGTGTGTGTTACATTACCTTCACTAGTAGGAGTGAGAAAAAAATCACGGGGTGGTGCGCATTGTATGGGTGTGTGTTACATTACCTTCACTAGTAGGAGTGAGAAAAACATCACGGGGTGGTGCGCATTGTATGGGTGTGTGTTACATTACATTCACTAGTAGGAGTGAGAAAAACATCACGGGGTGGTGCGCATTGTATGGGTGTGTGTTACATTACATTCACTAGTAGGAGTGAGAAAAACATCACGGGGTGGTGCGCATTGTATGGGTGTGTGTTACATTACATTCACTAGTAGGAGTGAGAAAAACATCACGGGGTGGTGCGCATTGTATGGGTGTGTGTTACATTACATTCACTAGTAGGAGTGAGAAAAACATCACGGGGTGGTGCGCATTGTATGGGTGTGTGTTACATTACATTCACTAGTAGGAGTGAGAAAAACATCACGGGGTGGTGCGCATTGTATGGGTGTGTGTTACATTACATTCACTAGTAGGAGTGAGAAAAACATCACGGGGTGGTGCGCATTGTATGGGTGTGTGTTACATTACATTCACTAGTAGGAGTGAGAAAATCATCACGGGGTGGTGCGCATTGTATGGGTGTTGTTACAATAGATTCACTACTAGGAGTGAGAAAATCATCACGGGGTGGTGCGCATTGTATGGGTGTGTGTTACATTACATTCACTAGTAGGAGTGAGAAAAAGATCACGGGGTGGTGCGCATTGTATGGGTGTGTGTTACATTACATTCACTAGTAGGAGTGAGAAAAACACCACGGGGTGGTGCGCATTGTATGGGTGTGTGTTACATTACATTCACTAGTAGGAGTGAGAAAAACACCACGGGGTGGTGCGCATTGTATGGGTGTGTGTTACATTACATTCACTAGTAGGAGTGAGAAAAACATCACGGGGTGGTGCGCATTGTATGGGTGTGTGTTACATTACATTAACTAGTAGGAGTGAGAAAAACATCACGGGGTGGTGCGCATTGTATGGGTGTGTTTTACATTAGATTCACTAGTAGGAGTGAGAAAAACATCACGGGGTGGTGCGCATTGTATGGGTGTGTGTTACATTACATTCACTAGTAGGAGTGAGAAAAACATCACGGGGTGGTGCGCATTGTATGGGTGTGTGTTACATTAGCTTCACTAGTAGGAGTGAGAAAAACATCACGGGGTGGTGCGCATTGTATGGGTGTGTGTTACATTACATTCACTAGTAGGAGTGAGAAAAACATCACGGGGTGGTGCGCACTGTATGGGTGTGTGTTACATTACATTCACTAGTAGGAGTGAGAAAAACATCACGGGGTGGTGCGCATTGTATGGGTGTGTGTTACATTACATTCACTAGTAGGAGTGAGAAAAACATCACGGGGTGGTACGCATTGTATGGGTGTGTGTTACATTACATTCACTAGTAGGAGTGAGAAAAACATCACGGGGTGGGGCGCATTGTATGGGTGTGTGTTACATTACATTCACTAGTAGGAGTTTGAAAAACATCACGGGGTGGTGCGCATTGTATGGGTGTGTGTTACATTACATTCACTAGTAGGAGTGAGAAAATCATCACGTGGTGGTGCGCATTGTATGGGTGTGTGTTACATTAGATTCACTAGGAGGAGTGAGAAAAACATCACGGGGTGGTGCGCATTGTATGGGTGTGTGTTACATTAGATTCACTAGTAGGAGTGAGAAAAACATCACGGGGTGGTGCGCATTGTATGGGTGTGTGATACATTACATTCACTAGTAGGAGTGAGAAAAACATCACGGGGTGGTGCGCATTGTATGGGTGTGTGTTACATTACATTCACTAGTAGGAGTGAGAAAAACACCACGGGGTGGTGCGCATTGTATTCGTGTTTGTTACATTAGATTCACTAGTAGGAGTGAGAAAAACACCACGGGGTCGTGCGCATTGTATGGGTGTGTGTTACATTACATTCACTAGTAGGAGTGAGAAAAACATCACGGGGTGGTGCGCATTGTATGGGTGTGTGTAACATTACATTCACTAGTAGGAGTGAGAAAAACATCACGGGGTGGTGCGCATTGTATGGGTGTGTGTTACATTACATTCACTAGTAGGAGTGAGAAAAACATCACGGTGTGGTGCGCATTGTATGGGTGTGTGTTACATTACATTCAATAGTAGGAGTGAGAAAAACATCACGGGGTGGTGCGCATTGTATGGGTGTTTGTTACATTACATTCACTAGTAGGAGTGAGAAAATCATCACGGGGTGGTGCGCATTGTATGGGTGTTGTTACAATAGATTCACTACTAGGAGTGAGAAAAACATCACGGGGTGGTGCGCATTGTATGGGTGTGTGTTACATTACATTCACTAGTAGGAGTGAGAAAAACATCACGGGGTGGTGCGCACTGTATGGGTGTGTGTTACATTAGCTTCACTAGTAGGAGTGAGAAAAACATCACGGGGTGGTGCGCATTGTATGGGTGTGTGTTACATTACATTCACTAGTAGGAGTGAGAAAAACATCACGGGGTGGTGCGCATTGTATGGGTGTGTGTTACATTAGATTTACTAGTAGGAGTGAGAAAAACATCACGGGGTGGTGCGCATTGTATGGGTGTGTGTTACATTAGATTCACTAGTAGGAGTGAGAAAAACATCACGGGGTGGTGCGCATTGTATGGGTGTGTGTTACATTACATTCACTAGTAGGAGTGAGAAAAACATCACGGGGTGGTGCGCATTGTATGGGTGTGTGTTACATTACATTCACTAGTAGGAGTGAGAAAAACATCACGGGGTGGTGCGCATTGTATGGGTGTGTGTTACATTACATTCACTAGTAGGAGTGAGAAAAACATCACGGGGTGGTGCGCATTGTATGGGTGTGTGTTACATTACATTCACTAGTAGGAGTGAGAAAAACATCACGGGGTGGTGCGCATTGTATGGGTGTGTGTTACATTACATTCACTAGTAGGAGTGAGAAAAACATCACGGGGTGGTGCGCATTGTATGGGTGTGTGTTACATTACATTCACTAGTAGGAGTGAGAAAAACATCACGGGGTGGTGCGCATTGTATGGGTGTGTGTTACATTACATTCACTAGTAGGAGTGAGAAAAACATCACGGGGTGGTGCGCATTGTATGGGTGTGTGTTACATTACATTCACTAGTAGGAGTGAGAAAATCATCACGGGGTGGTGCGCATTGTATGGGTGTTGTTACAATAGATTCACTACTAGGAGTGAGAAAAACATCACGGGGTGGTGCGCATTGTATGGGTGTGTGTTACATTACATTCACTAGTAGGAGTGAGAAAAAGATCACGGGGTGGTGCGCATTGTATGGGTGTGTGTTACATTACATTCACTAGTAGGAGTGAGAAAAACACCACGGGGTGGTGCGCATTGTATGGGTGTGTGTTACATTACAATCACTAGTAGGAGTGAGAAAAACACCACGGGGTGGTGCGCATTGTATGGGTGTGTGTTACATTACATTCACTAGTAGGAGTGAGAAAAACATCACGGGGTGGTGCGCATTGTATGGGTGTGTGTTACATTACATTCACTAGTAGGAGTGAGAAAAACATCACGGGGTGGTGCGCATTGTATGGTTGTGTTTTACATTAGATTCACTAGTAGGAGTGAGAAAAACATCACGGGGTGGTGCGCATTGTATGGGTGTGTGTTACATTACATTCACTAGTAGGAGTGAGAAAAACATCACGGGGTGGTGCGCATTGTATGGGTGTGTGTTACATTAGCTTCACTAGTAGGAGTGAGAAAAACATCACGGGGTGGTGCGCATTGTATGGGTGTGTGTTACATTACATTCACTAGTAGGAGTGAGAAAAACATCACGGGGTGGTGCGCACTGTATGGGTGTGTGTTACATTACATTCACTAGTAGGAGTGAGAAAAACATCACGGGGTGGTGCGCATTGTATGGGTGTGTGTTACATTACATTCACTAGTAGGAGTGAGAAAAACATCACGGGGTGGTACGCATTGTATGGGTGTGTGTTACATTACATTCACTAGTAGGAGTGAGAAAAACATCACGGGGTGGGGCGCATTGTATGGGTGTGTGTTACATTACATTCACTAGTAGGAGTTTGAAAAACATCACGGGGTGGTGCGCATTGTATGGGTGTGTGTTACATTACATTCACTAGTAGGAGTGAGAAAATCATCACGTGGTGGTGCGCATTGTATGGGTGTGTGTTACATTAGATTCACTAGGAGGAGTGAGAAAAACATCACGGGGTGGTGCGCATTGTATGGGTGTGTGTTACATTAGATTCACTAGTAGGAGTGAGAAAAACATCACGGGGTGGTGCGCATTGTATGGGTGTGTGATACATTACATTCACTAGTAGGAGTGAGAAAAACATCACGGGGTGGTGCGCATTGTATGGGTGTGTGTTACATTACATTCACTAGTAGGAGTGAGAAAAACACCACGGGGTGGTGCGCATTGTATTGGTGTTTGTTACATTAGATTCACTAGTAGGAGTGAGAAAAACACCACGGGGTCGTGCGCATTGTATGGGTGTGTGTTACATTACATTCACTAGTAGGAGTGAGAAAAACATCACGGGGTGGTGCGCATTGTATGGGTGTGTGTAACATTACATTCACTAGTAGGAGTGAGAAAAACATCACGGGGTGGTGCGCATTGTATGGGTGTGTGTTACATTACATTCACTAGTAGGAGTGAGAAAAACATCACGGTGTGGTGCGCATTGTATGGGTGTGTGTTACATTACATTCAATAGTAGGAGTGAGAAAAACATCACGGGGTGGTGCGCATTGTATGGGTGTTTGTTACATTAGATTGACTAGTAGGAGTGAGAAAATCATCACGGTGTAGTGCGCATTATATGGGTGTTTGTTACATTACATTCACTAGTAGGAGTGAGAAAAATATCACGGTGTGGTGCGCATTGTATGTGTGTGTGTTACATTGGATTCACTAGTAGGAGTGAGAAAAACATCACGGGGTGGTGTGCATTGTATGTGTGTGTTACATTAGATACACTAGTAGGAGTGAGAAAATCATCACGGGGTGGTGCGCATTGTATGGGTGTGTGTTACATTAGATTCACTAGTAGGAGTGAGAAAATCATCTCAGGGTGGTGCGCATTGTATGGGTGTGTGTTACATTAGATTCACTAGTAGGAGTGACAAAAACATCACGGGGTGGTGCGCATTGTATGGGTGTGTGTTACATTACATTCACTAGTAGGAGTGAGAAAAACATCACGGGGTGGTGCGCATTGTATGGGTGTGTGTTACATTACATTCACAAGTAGGAGTGAGAAAAGCATCACGGGGTGGTGCGCATTGTATGGGTGTGTGTTACATTACATTCACTAGTAGTAGTGAGAAAAGCATCACGGGGTGGTGCGCATTGTATGGGTGTGTGTTACATTACCTTCACTAGTAGGAGTGAGAAAAACATCACGGGGTGTTGCGCATTGTATGGGTGTGTGTTACATTACCTTCACTAGTAGGAGTGAGAAAAACATCACGGGGTGGTGCGCATTGTATGGGTGTGTGTTACATTACATTCACTAGTAGGAGTGAGAAAAACATCACGGGGTGGTGCGCATTGTATGGGTGTGTGTTACATTACATTCACTAGTAGGAGTGAGAAAAACATCACGGGGTGGTGCGCATTGCATGGGTGTGTGTTACATTAGATTCACTAGTAGGAGTGAGAAAAACATCACGGGGTGGTGCGCATTGTATGGGTGTGTGTTACATTAGATTCACTAGTAGGAGTGAGAAAAACATCACGGGGTGGTGCGCATTGTATGGGTGTGTGTTACATTACATTCACTAGTAGGAGTGAGAAAAACATCACGGGGTGGTGCGCATTGTATGGGTGTGTGTTACATTACATTCACTAGTAGGAGTGAGAAAAACATCACGGGGTGGTGCGCATTGTATGGGTGTGTGTTACATTACATTCACTAGTAGGAGTGAGAAAAACATCACGGTGTGGTGCGCTTTGTATGGGTGTGTGTTACATTAGATTCACTAGGAGGAGTGAGAAAAACATCACGGGGTGGTGCGCATTGTATGGGTGTGTGTTACATTACATTCACTAGTAGGAGTGAGAAAAACATCACGGGGTGGTGCGCATTGTATGGGTGTGTGTTACATTACATTCACTAGTAGGAGTGAGAAAAACATCACGGGGTGGTGCGCATTGTATGGGTGTGTGTTACATTACATTCACTGGTAGGAGTGAGAAAAACATCACGGGGTGGTGCGCATTGTATGGGTGTGTGTTACATTACATTCACTGGTAGGAGTGAGAAAAACATCACGGGGTGGTGCGCATTGTATGGGTGTGTGTTACATTACATTCACTAGTAGGAGTGAGAAAAACATCACGGGGTGGTGCGCATTGTATGGGTGTGTGTTACATTACATTCACTAGTAGGAGTGAGAAACTCATCACGTGGTGGTGCGCATTGTATGGGTGTGTGTTACATTAGATTCACTAGGAGGAGTGAGAAAAACATCACGGGGTGGTGCGCATTGTATGGGTGTGTTACATTAGATTCACTAGTAGGAGTGAGAAAAACATCACGGGGTGGTGCGCATTGTATGGGTGTGTTTTACATTACATTCACTAGTAGGAGTGAGAAAAACATCACGGGGTGGTGCGCATTGTATGGGTGTGTGTTACATTACCTTCACTACTAGGAGTGAGAAAAAAATCACGGGGTGGTGCGCATTGTATGGGTGTGTGTTACATTACCTTCACTAGTAGGAGTGAGAAAAACATCACGGGGTGGTGCGCATTGTATGGGTGTGTGTTACATTACATTCACTAGTAGGAGTGAGAAAAACATCACGGGGTGGTGCGCATTGTATGGGTGTGTGTTACATTAGATTTACTAGTAGGAGTGAGAAAAACATCACGGGGTGGTGCGCATTGTATGGGTGTGTGTTACATTAGATTCACTAGTAGGAGTGAGAAAAACATCACGGGGTGGTGCGCATTGTATGGGTGTGTGTTACATTACATTCACTAGTAGGAGTGAGAAAAACATCACGGGGTGGTGCGCATTGTATGGGTGTGTGTTACATTACATTCACTAGTAGGAGTGAGAAAAACATCACGGGGTGGTGCGCATTGTATGGGTGTGTGTTACATTACATTCACTAGTAGGAGTGAGAAAAACATCACGGGGTGGTGCGCATTGCATGGGTGTGTGTTACATTACATTCACTAGTAGGAGTGAGAAAAACATCACGGGGTGGTGCGCATTGTATGGGTGTGTGTTACATTACATTCACTAGTAGGAGTGAGAAAAACATCACGGGGTGGTGCGCATTGTATGGGTGTGTGTTACATTACATTCACTAGTAGGAGTGAGAAAAACATCACGGGGTGGTGCGCATTGTATGGGTGTGTGTTACATTACATTCACTAGTAGGAGTGAGAAAAACATCACGGGGTGGTGCGCATTGTATGGGTGTGTGTTACATTACATTCACTAGTAGGAGTGAGAAAATCATCACGGGGTGGTGCGCATTGTATGGGTGTTGTTACAATAGATTCACTACTAGGAGTGAGAAAAACATCACGGGGTGGTGCGCATTGTATGGGTGTGTGTTACATTACATTCACTAGTAGGAGTGAGAAAACATCACGGGGTGGTGCGCATTGTATGGGTGTGTGTTACATTACATTCACTAGTAGGAGTGAGAAAAACACCACGGGGTGGTGCGCATTGTATGGGTGTGTGTTACATTACATTCACTAGTAGGAGTGAGAAAAACACCACGGGGTGGTGCGCATTGTATGGGTGTGTGTTACATTACATTCACTAGTAGGAGTGAGAAAAACATCACGGGGTGGTGCGCATTGTATGGGTGTGTGTTACATTACATTCACTAGTAGGAGTGAGAAAAACATCACGGGGTGGTGCGCATTGTATGGGTGTGTTTTACATTAGATTCACTAGTAGGAGTGAGAAAAACATCACGGGGTGGTGCGCATTGTATGGGTGTGTGTTACATTACATTCACTAGTAGGAGTGAGAAAAACATCACGGGGTGGTGCGCATTGTATGGGTGTGTGTTACATTAGCTTCACTAGTAGGAGTGAGAAAAACATCACGGGGTGGTGCGCATTGTATGGGTGTGTGTTACATTACATTCACTAGTAGGAGTGAGAAAAACATCACGGGGTGGTGCGCACTGTATGGGTGTGTGTTACATTACATTCACTAGTAGGAGTGAGAAAAACATCACGGGGTGGTGCGCATTGTATGGGTGTGTGTTACATTACATTCACTAGTAGGAGTGAGAAAAACATCACGGGGTGGTACGCATTGTATGGGTGTGTGTTACATTACATTCACTAGTAGGAGTGAGAAAAACATCACGGGGTGGGGCGCATTGTATGGGTGTGTGTTACATTACATTCACTAGTAGGAGTTTGAAAAACATCACGGGGTGGTGCGCATTGTATGGGTGTGTGTTACATTACATTCACTAGTAGGAGTGAGAAAATCATCACGTGGTGGTGCGCATTGTATGGGTGTGTGTTACATTAGATTCACTAGGAGGAGTGAGAAAAACATCACGGGGTGGTGCGCATTGTATGGGTGTGTGTTACATTAGATTCACTAGTAGGAGTGAGAAAAACATCACGGGGTGGTGCGCATTGTATGGGTGTGTGATACATTACATTCACTAGTAGGAGTGAGAAAAACATCACGGGGTGGTGCGCATTGTATGGGTGTGTGTTACATTACATTCACTAGTAGGAGTGAGAAAAACACCACGGGGTGGTGCGCATTGTATTGGTGTTTGTTACATTAGATTCACTAGTAGGAGTGAGAAAAACACCACGGGGTCGTGCGCATTGTATGGGTGTGTGTTACATTACATTCACTAGTAGGAGTGAGAAAAACATCACGGGGTGGTGCGCATTGTATGGGTGTGTGTAACATTACATTCACTAGTAGGAGTGAGAAAAACATCACGGGGTGGTGCGCATTGTATGGGTGTGTGTTACATTACATTCACTAGTAGGAGTGAGAAAAACATCACGGTGTGGTGCGCATTGTATGGGTGTGTGTTACATTACATTCAATAGTAGGAGTGAGAAAAACATCACGGGGTGGTGCGCATTGTATGGGTGTTTGTTACATTAGATTGACTAGTAGGAGTGAGAAAATCATCACGGTGTAGTGCGCATTATATGGGTGTTTGTTACATTACATTCACTAGTAGGAGTGAGAAAAATATCACGGTGTGGTGCGCATTGTATGTGTGTGTGTTACATTGGATTCACTAGTAGGAGTGAGAAAAACATCACGGGGTGGTGTGCATTGTATGTGTGTGTTACATTAGATACACTAGTAGGAGTGAGAAAATCATCACGGGGTGGTGCGCATTGTATGGGTGTGTGTTACATTAGATTCACTAGTAGGAGTGAGAAAATCATCTCAGGGTGGTGCGCATTGTATGGGTGTGTGTTACATTAGATTCACTAGTAGGAGTGAGAAAAACATCACGGGGTGGTGCGCATTGTATGGGTGTGTGTTACATTACATTCACTAGTAGGAGTGAGAAAAACATCACGGGGTGGTGCGCATTGTATGGGTGTGTGTTACATTACATTCACAAGTAGGAGTGAGAAAAGCATCACGGGGTGGTGCGCATTGTATGGGTGTGTGTTACATTACATTCACTAGTAGTAGTGAGAAAAGCATCACGGGGTGGTGCGCATTGTATGGGTGTGTGTTACATTACCTTCACTAGTAGGAGTGAGAAAAACATCACGGGGTGTTGCGCATTGTATGGGTGTGTGTTACATTACCTTCACTAGTAGGAGTGAGAAAAACATCACGGGGTGGTGCGCATTGTATGGGTGTGTGTTACATTACATTCACTAGTAGGAGTGAGAAAAACATCACGGGGTGGTGCGCATTGTATGGGTGTGTGTTACATTACATTCACTAGTAGGAGTGAGAAAAACATCACGGGGTGGTGCGCATTGCATGGGTGTGTGTTACATTAGATTCACTAGTAGGAGTGAGAAAAACATCACGGGGTGGTGCGCATTGTATGGGTGTGTGTTACATTAGATTCACTAGTAGGAGTGAGAAAAACATCACGGGGTGGTGCGCATTGTATGGGTGTGTGTTACATTACATTCACTAGTAGGAGTGAGAAAAACATCACGGGGTGGTGCGCATTGTATGGGTGTGTGTTACATTACATTCACTAGTAGGAGTGAGAAAAACATCACGGGGTGGTGCGCATTGTATGGGTGTGTGTTACATTACATTCACTAGTAGGAGTGAGAAAAACATCACGGTGTGGTGCGCTTTGTATGGGTGTGTGTTACATTAGATTCACTAGGAGGAGTGAGAAAAACATCACGGGGTGGTGCGCATTGTATGGGTGTGTGTTACATTACATTCACTAGTAGGAGTGAGAAAAACATCACGGGGTGGTGCGCATTGTATGGGTGTGTGTTACATTACATTCACTAGTAGGAGTGAGAAAAACATCACGGGGTGGTGCGCATTGTATGGGTGTGTGTTACATTACATTCACTGGTAGGAGTGAGAAAAACATCACGGGGTGGTGCGCATTGTATGGGTGTGTGTTACATTACATTCACTGGTAGGAGTGAGAAAAACATCACGGGGTGGTGCGCATTGTATGGGTGTGTGTTACATTACATTCACTAGTAGGAGTGAGAAAAACATCACGGGGTGGTGCGCATTGTATGGGTGTGTGTTACATTACATTCACTAGTAGGAGTGAGAAACTCATCACGTGGTGGTGCGCATTGTATGGGTGTGTGTTACATTAGATTCACTAGGAGGAGTGAGAAAAACATCACGGGGTGGTGCGCATTGTATGGGTGTGTTACATTAGATTCACTAGTAGGAGTGAGAAAAACATCACGGGGTGGTGCGCATTGTATGGGTGTGTTTTACATTACATTCACTAGTAGGAGTGAGAAAAACATCACGGGGTGGTGCGCATTGTATGGGTGTGTGTTACATTACCTTCACTAGTAGGAGTGAGAAAAAAATCACGGGGTGGTGCGCATTGTATGGGTGTGTGTTACATTACCTTCACTAGTAGGAGTGAGAAAAACATCACGGGGTGGTGCGCATTGTATGGGTGTGTGTTACATTACATTCACTAGTAGGAGTGAGAAAAACATCACGGGGTGGTGCGCATTGTATGGGTGTGTGTTACATTAGATTTACTAGTAGGAGTGAGAAAAACATCACGGGGTGGTGCGCATTGTATGGGTGTGTGTTACATTAGATTCACTAGTAGGAGTGAGAAAAACATCACGGGGTGGTGCGCATTGTATGGGTGTGTGTTACATTACATTCACTAGTAGGAGTGAGAAAAACATCACGGGGTGGTGCGCATTGTATGGGTGTGTGTTACATTACATTCACTAGTAGGAGTGAGAAAAACATCACGGGGTGGTGCGCATTGTATGGGTGTGTGTTACATTACATTCACTAGTAGGAGTGAGAAAAACATCACGGGGTGGTGCGCATTGCATGGGTGTGTGTTACATTACATTCACTAGTAGGAGTGAGAAAAACATCACGGGGTGGTGCGCATTGTATGGGTGTGTGTTACATTACATTCACTAGTAGGAGTGAGAAAAACATCACGGGGTGGTGCGCATTGTATGGGTGTGTGTTACATTACATTCACTAGTAGGAGTGAGAAAAACATCACGGGGTGGTGCGCATTGTATGGGTGTGTGTTACATTACATTCACTAGTAGGAGTGAGAAAAACATCACGGGGTGGTGCGCATTGTATGGGTGTGTGTTACATTACATTCACTAGTAGGAGTGAGAAAAACATCACGGGGTGGTGCGCATTGTATGGGTGTGTGTTACATTAGATTCACTAGTAGGAGTGATAAAACATCACGGGGTGGTGCGCATTGTATGCGTGTGTGTTATATTAGATTCACTAGTAGGAGTGAGAAAAATATCACGGGGTGGTGCGCATTGTATGGGTGTGTGTTACATTACATTCACTAGTAGGAGTGAGAAAAAAATCACGGGGTGGTGCGCATTGTATGGGTGTGTGGTACATTACTTTCACTAGTAGGAGTGAGAAAAACATCACGGGGTGGTGCGCATTGTATGGGTGTGTGTTACATTAGATTCA
Source organism: Cavia porcellus (assembly GCF_034190915.1). Taxonomy (NCBI): domain Eukaryota; kingdom Metazoa; phylum Chordata; class Mammalia; order Rodentia; family Caviidae; genus Cavia; species Cavia porcellus. Next base: position 37,910 of record NW_026947909.1, on the reverse strand, counting down.
CTAGTAGGAGTGAGAAAAACATCACGGGGTGGTGCGCATTGTATGGGTGTGTGTTACATTACATTCACTAGTAGGATTGAGAAAAACATCACGGGGTGGTGCGCGTTGTATGGGTGTGTGTTACATTAGATTCACTAGTAGGAGTGAGAAAATCATCACGGGGTGGTGCGCATTGTATGGGTGTGTGTTACATTAGATTCACTAGTAGGAGTGAGAAAATCATCACGGGGTGGTGCGCATTGTATTGGTGTGTGTTACATTAGATTCACTAGTAGGAGAGAGAAAAACATCACGGGGTGGTGCGCATTGTATGGGTGTGTGTTACATTAGATTCACTAGTAGGAGTGAGAAAAACATCACGGGGTGGTGCGCATTGTATGGGTGTGTGTTACATTACATTCACTAGTAGGAGTGAGAAAAACATCACGGGGTGGTGCGCATTGTATGGGTGTGTGTTACATTACATTCACTAGTAGGAGTGAGAAAAACATCACGGGGTGGTGCGCATTGTATGGGTGTGTGTTACATTACATTCACTAGTAGGAGTGAGAAAAACATCACGGGGTGGTGCGCATTGTATGGGTGTGTGTTACATTACATTCACTAGTAGGAGTGAGAAAAACATCACGGGGTGGTGCGCATTGTATGGGTGTGTGTTACATTACATTCACTAGTAGGAGTGAGAAAAACATCACGGGGTGGTGCGCATTGTATGGGTGTGTGTTACATTACATTCACTAGTAGGAGTGAGAAAAACATCACGGGGTGGTGCGCATTGTATGGGTGTGTGTTACATTACATTCACTAGTAGGAGTGAGAAAAACATCACGGGGTGGTGCGCATTGTATGGGTGTGTGTTACATTACATTCACTAGTAGGAGTGAGAAAAACATCACGGGGTGGTGCGCATTGTATGGGTGTGTGTTACATTACATTCACTAGTAGGAGTGAGAAAAACATCACGGGGTGGTGCGCTTTGTATGGCTGTGTGTTACATTGGATTCACTGTTAGGAGTGAGAAAAACATCACGGGGTGGTGCGCATTGTATGGGTGTGTGTTACATTACATTCAATAGTAGGAGTGAGAAAAACATCACGGGGTGGTGCGCATTGTATGGGTGTGTGTTACATTACATTCACTAGTAGGAGTGAGAAAAACATCACGGGGTGGTGCGCATTGTATGGGTGTGTGTTACATTACATTCACTAGTAGGAGTGAGAAAAACATCACGGGGTGGTGTGCATTGTATGGGTGTGTGTTACATTACATTCACAAGTAGGAGTGAGAAAAGCCTCACGGGTTGGTGCGCATTGTATGGGTGTGTGTTACATTACATTCACTAGTAGTAGTGAGAAAAGCATCACGGGGTGGTGCGCATTGTATGGGTGTGTGTTACATTACCTTCACTAGTAGGAGTGAGAAATACATCATGGGGTGGTGCGCATTGTATGGGTGTGTGTTACATTACCTTCACTAGTAGGAGTGAGAAAAACATCACGGGGTGGTGCGCATTGTATGGGTGTGTGTTACATTACATTCACTAGTAGGAGTGAGAAAAACATCACGGGGTGGTGCGCATTGTATGGGTGTGTGTTACATTAGATTCACTAGTAGGAGTGAGAAAAACATCACGGGGTGGTGCGCATTGTATGGGTGTGTGTTACATTACATTCACTAGTAGGAGTGAAAAAAACATCACGGGGTGGTGCACATTTTATGGGTGTGTGTTGCATTACATTCACTAGTAGGAGTGAGAAAAACATCACGGGGTGGTGCGCATTGTATGGGTGTGTGTTACATTACATTCACTAGTAGGAGTGAGAAAAACATCACGGGGTGGTGCGCATTGTATGGGTGTGTGTTACATTACATTCACTAGTAGGAGTGAGAAAAACATCACGGGGTGGTGAGCATTGTATGGGTGTGTGTTACATTAGATTCACTAGTAGGAGTGAGAAAAACATCACGGGGTGGTGCGCATTGTATGGGTGTGTGTTACATTAGATTCACTAGTAGGAGTGAGAAAAACATCACGGGTTGGTGCGCATTGTATAGGTGTTTGTTACATTAGATTCACTAGTAGGAGTGAGAAAATCATCACGGTGTGGTGCGCATTATATGGGTGTTTGTTACATTACATTCACTAGTAGGAGTGAGAAAAACATCACGGTGTGGTGCGCATTGTATGTGTGTGTGTTACATTGGATTCACTAGTAGGAGTGAGAAAAACATCACGGGGTGCTGCGCATTGTATGGGTGTCTGTTACATTAGATTCACTAGTAGGAGTGAGAAAATCATCACGGGGTGGTGCGCATTGTATGGGTGTGTGTTACATTAGATTCACTAGTAGGAGTGAGAAAATCATCACGGGGTGGTGCGCATTGTATGGGTGTGTGTTACATTAGATTCACTAGTAGGAGAGAGAAAAACATCACGGGGTGGTGCGCATTGTATGGGTGTGTGTTACATTAGATTCACTAGTAGGAGTGAGAAAAACATCACGGGGTGGTGCGCATTGTATGGGTGTGTGTTACATTAGATTCACTAGTAGGAGTGAGAAAAACATCACGGGGTGGTGCGCATTGTATGGGTGTGTGTTACATTACATTCACTAGTAGGAGTGAGAAAAACATCACGGGGTGGTGCGCATTGTATGGGTGTGTGTTACATTACATTCACTAGTAGGAGTGAGAAAAACATCACGGGGTGGTGCGCATTGTATGGGTGTGTGTTACATTAGATTCACTAGTAGGAGTGAGAAAATCATCACGGGGTGGTGCGCATTGTATTGGTGTGTGTTACATTACATTCACTAGTAGGAGTGAGAAAAACATCACGGGGTGGTGCGCATTGTATGGGTGTGTGTTACATTACATTCACTAGTAGGAGTGAGAAAAACATCACGGGGTGGTGCGCATTGTATGGGTGTGTGTTACATTACATTCACTAGTAGGAGTGAGAAAAACATCACGGGGTGGTGCGCATTGTATGGGTGTGTGTTACATTGGATTCACTGTTAGGAGTGAGAAAAACATCACGGGGTGGTGCGCATTGTATGGGTGTGTGTTACATTACATTCAATAGTAGGAGTGAGAAAAACATCACGGGGTGGTGCGCATTGTATGGGTGTGTGTTACATTACATTCACTAGTAGGAGTGAGAAAAACATCACGGGGTGGTGCGCATTGTATGGGTGTGTGTTACATTACATTCACTAGTAGGAGTGAGAAAAACATCACGGGGTGGTGCGCATTGTATGGGTGTGTGTTACATTACATTCACAAGTAGGAGTGAGAAAAGCATCACGGGGTGGTGCGCATTGTATGGGTGTGTGTTACATTACATTCACTAGTAGTAGTGAGAAAAGCATCACGGTGTGGTGCGCATTGTATGGGTGTGTGTTACATTACCTTCACTAGTAGGAGTGAGAAAAACATCACGGGGTGGTGCGCATTGTATGGGTGTGTGTTACATTACCTTCACTAGTAGGAGTGAGAAAAACATCACGGGGTGGTGCGCATTGTATGGGTGTGTGTTACATTACATTCACTAGTAGGAGTGAGAAAAACATCACGGGGTGGTGCGCATTGTATGGGTGTGTGTTACATTACATTCACTAGTAGGAGTGAGAAAAACATCACGGGGTGGTGCGCATTGCATGGGTGTGTGTTACATTAGATTCACTAGTAGGAGTGAGAAAAACATCACGGGGTGGTGCGCATTGTATGGGTGTGTGTTACATTAGATTCACTAGTAGGAGTGAGAAAAACATCACGGGGTGGTGCGCATTGTATGGGTGTGTGTTACATTACATTCACTAGTAGGAGTGAGAAAAACATCACGGGGTGGTGCGCATTGTATGGGTGTGTGTTACATTACATTCACTAGTAGGAGTGAGAAAAACATCACGGGGTGGTGCGCATTGTATGGGTGTGTGTTACATTACCTTCACTAGTAGGAGTGAGAAAAACATCACGGGGTGGTGCGCATTGTATGGGTGTGTGTTACATTACCTTCACAAGTAGGAGTGAGAAAAACATCACGGGGTGGTGCGCATTGTATGGGTGTGTGTTACATTACCTTCACTAGTAGGAGTGAGAAAAACATCACGGGGTGGTGCGCATTGTATGGGTGTGTGTTACATTACCTTCACTAGTAGGAGTGAGAAAAACATCACGGGGTGGTGCGCATTTTATGGGTGTGTGTTACATTACATTCACTGGTAGGAGTGAGAAAAACATCACGGGGTGGTGCGCATTGTATGGGTGTGTGGTACATTACGTTGACTAGTAGGAGTGAGAAAAACATCACGGGGTGGTGCGCATTGTATGGGTGTGTGTTACATTACCTTCACTAGTAGGAGTGAGAAAAAAATCACGGGGTGGTGCGCATTGTATGGGTGTGTGTTACATTACCTTCACTAGTAGGAGTGAGAAAAACATCACGGGGTGGTGCGCATTGTATGGGTGTGTGTTACATTACATTCACTAGTAGGAGTGAGAAAAACATCACGGGGTGGTGCGCATTGTATGGGTGTGTGTTACATTAGATTTACTAGTAGGAGTGAGAAAAACATCACGGGGTGGTGCGCATTGTATGGGTGTGTGTTACATTAGATTCACTAGTAGGAGTGAGAAAAACATCACGGGGTGGTGCGCATTGTATGGGTGTGTGTTACATTACATTCACTAGTAGGAGTGAGAAAAACATCACGGGGTGGTGCGCATTGTATGGGTGTGTGTTACATTACATTCACTAGTAGGAGTGAGAAAAACATCACGGGGTGGTGCGCATTGTATGGGTGTGTGTTACATTACATTCACTAGTAGGAGTGAGAAAAACATCACGGGGTGGTGCGCATTGTATGGGTGTGTGTTACATTACATTCACTAGTAGGAGTGAGAAAAACATCACGGGGTGGTGCGCATTGTATGGGTGTGTGTTACATTACATTCACTAGTAGGAGTGAGAAAAACATCACGGGGTGGTGCGCATTGTATGGGTGTGTGTTACATTACATTCACTAGTAGGAGTGAGAAAAACATCACGGGGTGGTGCGCATTGTATGGGTGTGTGTTACATTACATTCACTAGTAGGAGTGAGAAAAACATCACGGGGTGGTGCGCATTGTATGGGTGTGTGTTACATTACATTCACTAGTAGGAGTGAGAAAATCATCACGGGGTGGTGCGCATTGTATGGGTGTTGTTACAATAGATTCACTAGTAGGAGTGAGAAAAACATCACGGGGTGGTGCGCATTGTATGGGTGTGTGTTACATTACATTCACTAGTAGGAGTGAGAAAAAGATCACGGGGTGGTGCGCATTGTATGGGTGTGTGTTACATTACATTCACTAGTAGGAGTGAGAAAAACACCACGGGGTGGTGCGCATTGTATGGGTGTGTGTTACATTACATTCACTAGTAGGAGTGTGAAAAACACCACGGGGTGGTGCGCATTGTATGGGTGTGTGTTACATTACATTCACTAGTAGGAGTGAGAAAAACATCACGGGGTGGTGCGCATTGTATGGGTGTGTGTTACATTACATTCACTAGTAGGAGTGAGAAAAACATCACGGGGTGGTGCGCATTGTATGGGTGTGTTTTACATTAGATTCACTAGTAGGAGTGAGAAAAACATCACGGGGTGGTGCGCATTGTATGGGTGTGTGTTACATTACATTCACTAGTAGGAGTGAGAAAAACATCACGGGGTGGTGCGCATTGTATGGGTGTGTGTTACATTAGCTTCACTAGTAGGAGTGAGAAAAACATCACGGGGTGGTGCGCATTGTGTGGGAGTGTGTTACATTACATTCACTAGTAGGAGTGAGAAAAACATCACGGGGTGGTGCCCACTGTATGGGTGTGTGTTACATTACATTCACTAGTAGGAGTGAGAAAAACATCACGGGGTGGTGCGCATTGTATGGGTGTGTGTTACATTACATTCACTAGTAGGAGTGAGAAAAACATCACGGGGTGGTGCGCATTGTGTGGGAGTGTGTTACATTACATTCACTAGTAGGAGTGAGAAAAACATCACGGGGTGGTGCGCACTGTATGGGTGTGTGTTACATTACATTCACTAGTAGGAGTGAGAAAAACATCACGGGGTGGTGCGCATTGTATGGGTGTGTGTTACATTACCTTCACTAGTAGGAGTGAAAAAAACATCACGGGGTGGTACGCATTGTATGGGTGTGTGTTACATTACATTCACTAGTAGGAGTGAGAAAAACATCACGGGGTGGGGCGCATTGTATGGGTGTGTGTTACATTACATTCACTAGTAGGAGTTTGAAAAACATCACGGGGTGGTGCGCATTGTATGGGTGTGTGTTACATTACATTCACTAGTAGGAGTGAGAAAATCATCACGTGGTGGTGCGCATTGTATGGGTGTGTGTTACATTAGATTCACTAGGAGGAGTGAGAAAAACATCACGGGGTGGTGCGCATTGTATGGGTGTGTGTTACATTACATTCACTAGTAGGAGTGAGAAAAACATCACGGGGTGGTGCGCATTGTATGGGTGTGTGATACATTACATTCACTAGTAGGAGTGAGAAAAACATCACGGGGTGGTGCGCATTGTATGGGTGTGTGTTACATTACATTCACTAGTAGGAGTGAGAAAAACACCACGGGGTGGTGCGCATTGTATTGGTGTTTGTTACATTAGATTCACTAGTAGGAGTGAGAAAAACACCACGGGGTGGTGCGCATTGTATGGGTGTGTGTTACATTACATTCACTAGTAGGAGTGAGAAAAACATCACGGGGTGGTGCGCATTGTATGGGTGTGTGTTACATTACATTCACTAGTAGGAGTGAGAAAAACATCACGGGGTGGTGCGCATTGTATGGGTGTGTGTTACATTACATTCACTAGTAGGAGTGAGAAAAACATCACGGTGTGGTGCGCATTGTATGGGTGTGTGTTACATTACATTCAATAGTAGGAGTGAGAAAAACATCACGGGGTGGTGCGCATTGTATGGGTGTTTGTTACATTAGATTGACTAGTAGGAGTGAGAAAATCATCACGGTGTAGTGCGCATTATATGGGTGTTTGTTACATTACATTCACTAGTAGGAGTGAGAAAAATATCACGGTGTGGTGCGCATTGTATGTGTGTGTGTTACATTGGATTCACTAGTAGGAGTGAGAAAAACATCACGGGGTGGTGCGCATTGTATGTGTGTGTTACATTAGATACACTAGTAGGAGTGAGAAAATCATCACGGGGTGGTGCGCATTGTATGGGTGTGTGTTACATTAGATTCACTAGTAGGAGTGAGAAAATCATCTCAGGGTGGTGCGCATTGTATGGGTGTGTGTTACATTAGATTCACTAGTAGGAGTGAGAAAAACATCACGGGGTGGTGCGCATTGTATGGGTGTGTGTTACATTACATTCACTAGTAGGAGTGAGAAAAACATCACGGGGTGGTGCGCATTGTATGGGTGTGTGTTACATTACATTCACAAGTAGGAGTGAGAAAAGCATCACGGGGTGGTGCGCATTGTATGGGTGTGTGTTACATTACATTCACTAGTAGTAGTGAGAAAAGCATCACGGGGTGGTGCGCATTGTATGGGTGTGTGTTACATTACCTTCACTAGTAGGAGTGAGAAAAACATCACGGGGTGTTGCGCATTGTATGGGTGTGTGTTACATTACCTTCACTAGTAGGAGTGAGAAAAACATCACGGGGTGGTGCGCATTGTATGGGTGTGTGTTACATTACATTCACTAGTAGGAGTGAGAAAAACATCACGGGGTGGTGCGCATTGTATGGGTGTGTGTTACATTACATTCACTAGTAGGAGTGAGAAAAACATCACGGGGTGGTGCGCATTGCATGGGTGTGTGTTACATTAGATTCACTAGTAGGAGTGAGAAAAACATCACGGGGTGGTGCGCATTGTATGGGTGTGTGTTACATTAGATTCACTAGTAGGAGTGAGAAAAACATCACGGGGTGGTGCGCATTGTATGGGTGTGTGTTACATTACATTCACTAGTAGGAGTGAGAAAAACATCACGGGGTGGTGCGCATTGTATGGGTGTGTGTTACATTACATTCACTAGTAGGAGTGAGAAAAACATCAAGGGGTGGTGCGCATTGTATGGGTGTGTGTTACATTACCTTCACTAGTAGGAGTGAGAAAAACATCACGGGGTGGTGCGCATTGTATGGGTGTGTGTTACATTACCTTCACAAGTAGGAGTGAGAAAAACATCACGGGGTGGTGCGCATTGTATGGGTGTGTGTTACATTACCTTCACTAGTAGGAGTGAGAAAAACATCACGGGGTGGTGCGCATTGTATGGGTGTGTGTTACATTACCTTCACTAGTAGGAGTGAGAAAAACATCAAGGGGTGGTGCGCATTTTATGGGTGTGTGTTACATTACATTCACTAGTAGGAGTGAGAAAAACATCACGGGGTGGTGCGCATTGTATGGGTGTGTGGTACATTACGTTGACTAGTAGGAGTGAGAAAAACATCACGGGGTGGTGCGCATTGTATGGGTGTGTGTTACATTACATTCACTAGTAGGAGTGAGAAAAACATCACGGGGTGGTGCGCATTGTATGGGTGTGTGTTACATTACATTCACTAGTAGGAGTGAGAAAAACATCACGGGGTGGTGCGCATTGTACGGGTGTGTGTTACATTACATTCACTAGTAGGAGTGAGAAAAACATCACGGGGTGGTGCGCATTGTATGGCTGTGTGTTACATTACATTCACTAGTAGGAGTGAGAAAAACATCACGGGGTGGTGCGCATTTTATGGGTGTGTGTTACATTACATTCACTAGTAGGAGTGAGAAAAACATCACGGGGTGGTGCGCATTTTATGGGTGTGTGTTACATTACATTCACTAGTAGGAGTGAGAAAAACATCACGGGGTGGTGCGCATTGTATGGGTGTGTGTTACATTAGATTCACTAGTAGGAGTGAGAAAAACATCACGGGTTGGTGCGCATTGTATGGGTGTGTGTTACATTACATTCACTAGTAGGAGTGAGAAAAACATCACGGGGTGGTGCGCATTGTATGGGTGTGTGTTACATTACATTCACTAGTAGGAGTGAGAAAAACATCACGGGGTGGTGCGCATTGTATGGGTGTGTGTTACATTACATTCACTAGTAGGAGTGAGAAAAACATCACGGGGTGGTGCGCATTGTATGGGTGTGTGTTACATTACATTCACTAGTAGGAGTGAGAAAAACATCACGGGGTGGTGCGCATTGTATGGGTGTGTGTTACATTACATTCACTAGTAGGAGTGAGAAAAACATCACGGGGTGGTGCGCATTGTATGGGTGTGTGTTACATTACATTCACTAGTAGGAGTGAGAAAATCATCACGGGGTGGTGCGCATTGTATGGGTGTTGTTACAATAGATTCACTACTAGGAGTGAGAAAAACATCACGGGGTGGTGCGCATTGTATGGGTGTGTGTTACATTACATTCACTAGTAGGAGTGAGAAAAAGATCACGGGGTGGTGCGCATTGTATGGGTGTGTGTTACATTAGCTTCACTAGTAGGAGTGAGAAAAACATCACGGGGTGGTGCGCATTGTATGGGTGTGTGTTACATTACATTCACTAGTAGGAGTGAGAAAAACATCACGGGGTGGTGCGCATTGTATGGGTGTGTGTTACATTAGCTTCACTAGTAGGAGTGAGAAAAACATCACGGGGTGGTGCGCATTGTATGGGTGTGTGTTACATTACATTCACTAGTAGGAGTGAGAAAAACATCACGGGGTGGTGCGCACTGTATGGGTGTGTGTTACATTACATTCACTAGTAGGAGTGAGAAAAACATCACGGGGTGGTGCGCATTGTATGGGTGTGTGTTACATTACCTTCACTAGTAGGAGTGAGAAAAACATCACGGGGTGGTACGCATTGTATGGGTGTGTGTTACATTACATTCACTAGTAGGAGTGAGAAAAACATCACGGGGTGGGGCGCATTGTATGGGTGTGTGTTACATTACATTCACTAGTAGGAGTTTGAAAAACATCACGGGGTGGTGCGCATTGTATGGGTATGTGTTACATTACATTCACTAGTAGGAGTGAGAAAATCATCACGTGGTGGTGCGCATTGTATGGGTGTGTGTTACATTAGATTCACTAGGAGGAGTGAGAAAAACATCACGGGGTGGTGCGCATTGTATGGGTGTGGGTTACATTACATTCACTAGTAGGAGTGAGAAAAACATCACGGGGTGGTGCGCATTGTATGGGTGTGTGATACATTACATTCACTAGTAGGAGTGAGAAAAACATCACGGGTGGTGCGCATTGTATGGGTGTGTGTTACATTACATTCACTAGTAGGAGTGAGAAAAACACCACGGGGTGGTGCGCATTGTATTGGTGTTTGTTACATTAGATTCACTAGTAGGAGTGAGAAAAACACCACGGGGTGGTGCGCATTGTATGGGTGTGTGTTACATTACATTCACTAGTAGGAGTGAGAAAAACATCACGGGGTGGTGCGCATTGTATGGGTGTGTGTTACATTACATTCACTAGTAGGAGTGAGAAAAACATCACGGGGTGGTGCGCATTGTATGGGTGTGTGTTACATTACATTCACTAGTAGGAGTGAGAAAAACATCACGGTGTGGTGCGCATTGTATGGGTGTGTGTTACATTACATTCAATAGTAGGAGTGAGAAAAACATCACGGGGTGGTGCGCATTGTATGGGTGTTTGTTACATTAGATTGACTAGTAGGAGTGAGAAAATCATCACGGTGTAGTGCGCATTATATGGGTGTTTGTTACATTACATTCACTAGTAGGAGTGAGAAAAATATCACGGTGTGGTGCGCATTGTATGTGTGTGTGTTACATTGGATTCACTAGTAGGAGTGAGAAAAACATCACGGGGTGGTGCGCATTGTATGTGTGTGTTACATTAGATACACTAGTAGGAGTGAGAAAATCATCACGGGGTGGTGCGCATTGTATGGGTGTGTGTTACATTAGATTCACTAGTAGGAGTGAGAAAATCATCTCAGGGTGGTGCGCATTGTATGGGTGTGTGTTACATTAGATTCACTAGTAGGAGTGAGAAAAACATCACGGGGTGGTGCGCATTGTATGGGTGTGTGTTACATTACATTCACTAGTAGGAGTGAGAAAAACATCACGGGGTGGTGCGCATTGTATGGGTGTGTGTTACATTACATTCACTAGTAGGAGTGAGAAAAATATCACGGGGTGGTGGGCATTGTATGGGTGTGTGTTACATTACATTCACTAGAAGGAGTGAGAAAAACATCACGGGGTGGTGTGCATTGTATGGGTGTGTGTTACATTACCTTCACTAGTAGGAGTGAGAAAAACATCACGGGGTGGTGCGCATTGTATGGGTGTGTGTTACATTAGATTCACTAGTAGGAGTGAGAAAATCATCACGGGGTGGTGCGCATTGTATGGGTGTGTGTTACATTACATTCACTAGTAGGAGTGAGAAAAACATCACGGGGTGGTGCGCATTGTATGGGTGTGTGTTACATTACATTCACTAGTAGGAGTGAGAAAAACATCACGGGGTGGTGCGCATTGTATGGGTGTGTGTTACATTACATTCACTAGTAGGAGTGAGAAAAACATCACGGGGTGGTGCGCATTGTATGGGTGTGTGTTACATTACATTCACTAGTAGGAGTGAGAAAAACACCACGGGGTGGTGCGCATTGTATGGGTGTTTGTTACATTAGATTCACTAGTAGGAATGAGAAAAACATCACGGGGTGGTGCGCATTGTATGGGTGTGTGTTACATTACATTCACTAGTAGGAGTGAGAAAAACATCACGGGGTGGTGCGCATTGTATGGGTGTGTGTGTTACATTACATTCACTAGTAGGAGTGAGAAAAACATCACGGGGTGGTGCGCATTGTATGGGTGTGTGTTACATTACATTCACTAGTAGGAGTGAGAAAAACCTCACGGGGTGGTGCGCATTGTATGGGTGTGTGTTACATTACATTCACTAGTAGGAGTGAGAAAAACATCACGGGGTGGGGCGCATTGTATGGGTGTTTGTTACATTAGATTCACTAGTAGGAGTGAGAAAATCATCACGGTGTGGTGCGCATTATATGGGTGTTTTGTTACATTACATTCACTAGTAGGAGTGAGAAAAACATCACGGTGTGGTGCGCATTGTATGTGTGTGTGTTACATTGGATTCACTAGTAGGAGTGAGAAAAACATCACGGGGTGGTGCGCATTGTATGGGTGTGTGTTACATTAGATACACTAGTAGGAGAGAGAAAATCATCACGGGGTGGTGCGCATTGTATGGGTGTGTGTTACATTAGATTCACTAGTAGGAGTGAGAAAATCATCACGGGGTGGTGCGCATTGTATGGGTGTGTGTTACATTAGATTCACTAGTAGGAGAGAGAAAAACATCACGGGGTGGTGCGCATTGTATGGTTGTGTGTTACATTACATTCACTAGTAGGAGTGAGAAAAACATCACGGGGTGGTGCGCATTGTATGGGTGTGTGTTACATTACATTCACTAGTAGGAGTGAGAAAAACATCACGGGGTGGTGCGCATTGTATGGATGTGTGTTACATTACATTCACTAGTAGGAGTGAGAAAAACATCACGGGGTGGTGCGCATTGTATGGGTGTGTGTTACATTAGATTCACTAGTAGGAATGAGAAAAACATCACGGGGTGGTGCGCATTGTATGGGTGTGTGTTACATTAGATTCACTAGTAGGAGTGAGAAAAACATCACGGGGTGGTGCGCATTGTATGGGTGTGTGTTACATTACATTCACTAGTAGGAGTGAGAAAATCATCACGTGGTGGTGCGCATTGTATGGGTGTGTGTTACATTAGATTCACTAGGAGGAGTGAGAAAAACATCACGGGGTGGTGCGCATTGTATGGGTGTGTGTTACATTACATTCACTAGTAGGAGTGAGAAAAACATCACGGGGTGGTGCGCATTGTATGGGTGTGTGATACATTACATTCACTAGTAGGAGTGAGAAAAACATCACGGGGTGGTGCGCATTGTATGGGTGTGTGTTACATTACATTCACTAGTAGGAGTAAGAAAAACACCACGGGGTGGTGCGCATTGTATTGGTGTTTGTTACATTAGATTCACTAGTAGGAGTGAGAAAAACACCACGGGGTGGTGCGCATTGTATGGGTGTGTGTTACATTACATTCACTAGTAGGAGTGAGAAAAACATCACGGGGTGGTGCGCATTGTATGGGTGTGTGTTACATTACATTCACTAGTAGGAGTGAGAAAAACATCACGGGGTGGTGGGCATTGTATGGGTGTGTGTTACATTACATTCACTAGAAGGAGTGAGAAAAACATCACGGGGTGGTGTGCATTGTATGGGTGTGTGTTACATTACCTTCACTAGTAGGAGTGAGAAAAACATCACGGGGTGGTGCGCATTGTATGGGTGTGTGTTACATTAGATTCACTAGTAGGAGTGAGAAAATCATCACGGGGTGGTGCGCATTGTATGGGTGTGTGTTACATTACATTCACTAGTAGGAGTGAGAAAAACATCACGGGGTGGTGCGCATTGTATGGGTGTGTGTTACATTACATTCACTAGTAGGAGTGAGAAAAACATCACGGGGTGGTGCGCATTGTATGGGTGTGTGTTACATTACATTCACTAGTAGGTGTGAGAAAAACATCACGGGGTGGTGCGCATTGTATGGGTGTGTGTTACATTACATTCACTAGTAGGAGTGAGAAAAACACCACGGGGTGGTGCGCATTGTATGGGTGTTTGTTACATTAGATTCACTAGTAGGAGTGAGAAAAACATCACGGGGTGGTGCGCATTGTATGGGTGTGTGTTACATTACATTCACTAGTAGGAGTGAGAAAAACATCACGGGGTGGTGCGCATTGTATGGGTGTGTGTTACATTACATTCACTAGTAGGAGTGAGAAAAACTACACGGGGTGGTGCGCATTGTATGGGTGTGTGTTACATTACATTCACTAGTAGGAGTGAGAAAAACATCACGGGGTGGTGCGCATTGTATGGGTGTGTGTTACATTACATTCACTAGTAGGAGGGAGAAAAACATCACGGGGTGGTGCGCATTGTATGGGTGTGTGTTACATTACATTCACTAGTAGGAGTGAGGAAAACATCACGGGGTGGTGCGCATTGTATGGGTGTTTGTTACATTAGATTCACTAGTAGGAGTGAGAAAATCATCACGGTGTGGTGCGCATTATATGGGTGTTTTGTTACATTACATTCACTAGTAGGAGTGAGAAAAACATCACGGTGTGGTGCGCATTGTATGTGTGTGTGTTACATTGGATTCACTAGTAGGAGTGAGAAAAACATCACGGGGTGGTGCGCATTGTATGGGTGTGTGTTACATTAGATACACTAGTAGGAGAGAGAAAATCATCACGGGGTGGTGCGCATTGTATGGGTGTGTGTTACATTAGATTCACTAGTAGGAGTGAGAAAATCATCACGGGGTGGTGCGCATTGTATGGGTGTGTGTTACATTAGATTCACTAGTAGGAGAGAGAAAAACATCACGGGGTGGTGCGCATTGTATGGGTGTGTGTTACATTACATTCACTAGTAGGAGTGAGAAAAACATCACGGGGTGGTGCGCATTGTATGGGTGTGTGTTACATTACATTCACTAGTAGGAGTGAGAAAAACATCACGGGGTGGTGCGCATTGTATGGGTGTGTGTTACATTACATTCACTAGTAGGAGTGAGAAAAACATCACGGGGTGGTGCGCATTGTATGGGTGTGTGTTACATTACATTCACTAGTAGGAGTGAGAAAATCATCACGCGGTGGTGCGCATTGTATGGGTGTGTGTTACATTAGATTCACTAGTAGGAGTGAGAAAAACATCACGAGGTGGTGCGCATTGTATGGGTGTGTGTTACATTACATTCACTAGTAGGAGTAAGAAAAACATCACGGGGTGGTGAGCATTGTATGGGTGTGTGTCACATTACATTCACTAGTAGGAGTGAGAAAAACATCACGGGGTGGTGCGCATTGTATGGGTGTGTGTTACATTACATTCACTAGTAGGAGTGAGAAAAACATCACGGGGTGGTGCGCATTGTATGGGTGTGTGTTACATTAGATTCACTAGTAGGAGTGAGAAAAACATCACGGGGTGGTGCGCATTGTATGGGTGTGTGTTACATTAGATTCACTAGTAGGAGTGAGAAAAACATCACGGGGTGGTGCGCATTGTATGGGTGTGTGTTACATTAGATTCACTAGTAGGAGTGAAAAAACATCACGGGTGGTGCGCATTGTATGGGTGTGTGTTACATTACATTCACTAGTAGGAGTGAGAAAAACATCACGGGGTGGTGCGCATTGTATGGGTGTGTGTTACATTACATTCACTAGTAGGAGTGAGAAAAACATCACGGGGTGGTGCGCATTGTATGGGTGTGTGTTACATTACATTCACTAGTAGGAGTGAGAAAAACATCACGGGTGGTGCGCATTGTATGGGTGTGTGTTACATTATATTCACTAGTAGGAGTGAAAAAACATCACGGGGTGGTGCGCATTGTATGGGTGTGTGTTACATTACATTCACTAGTAGGAGTGAGAAAAACATCACGGGGTGGTGCGCATTGTATGGGTGTGTGTTACATTACATTCACTAGTAGGAGTGAGAAAAACATCACGGGGTGGTGCGCATTGTATCTGTGTGTGTTACATTACATTCACTAGTAGGAGTGAGAAAAACATCACGGGGTGGTGCGCATTGTATGGGTGTGTGTTACATTAGATTCACTAGTAGGAGTGAGAAAAACATCACGGGGTGGTGCGCATTGTATGGGTGTGTGTTACATTACATTCACTAGTAGGAGTGAGAAAAACATCACGGGGTGGTGCGCATTGTATGGCTGTGTGTTACATTACATTCACTAGTAGGAGTGAGAAAAACATCACGGGGTGGTGCGCATTGTATGGGTGTGTGTTACATTACATTCACTAGTAGGAGTGAGAAAAACATCACGGGGTGGTGCGCATTGTATGGGTGTGTGTTACATTAGATTCACTAGTAGGATTGAGAAAAACATCACGGGGTGGTGCGCATTGCATGGGTGTGTGTTACATTACATTCACTAGTAGGAGTGAGAAAAACATCACGGGGTGGTGCGCATTGTACGGGTGTGTGTTACATTACATTCACTAGTAGGAGTGAGAAAAACATCACGGGGTGGTGCGCATTGTATGGGTGTGTGTTACATTACATTCACTAGTTGCAGTGAGAAAAACATCACGAGGTGGTGCGCATTGTATGGGTGTGTGGTACATTAGATTCACTAGTAGGAGTGAATAAACATCACGGGGTGGTGCGCATTGTATGGGTGTGTGTTACATTACATTCACTAGTAGGAGTGAGAAAAACATCACGGGGTGGTGCGCATTGTGTGGGAGTGTGTTACATTACATTCACTAGTGGGAGTGAGAAAAACATCACGGGGTGGTGCGCATTGCATGGGAGTGTGTTACATTACATTCACTAGTAGGAGTGAGAAAAACATCACGGTGTGGTGCGCATTGCATGGGTGTGTGTCACATTACATTCACTAGTAGGAGTGAGAAAAACATCACGGGGTGGTGCGCATTGTATGGGTGTGTGTTACATTACATTCACTATTAGGAGTGAGAAAAACATCACGGGGTGGTGCGCATTGTATGGGTGTTTGTTACATTAGATTCACTAGTAGCAGTGAGAAAATCATCACGGGGTGGTGCGCATTGTATGGGTGTGTGTTACATTACATTCACTAGTAGGAGTGAGAAAAACATCACGGGGTGGTGCGCATTGTATGGGTGTGTGTAACATTACATTCACTAGTAGGAGTGAGAAAAACATCACGGGGTGGTGCGCATTGTATGGGTGTGTGTTACATTACATTCACTAGTAGGAGTGAGAAAAACATCACGGGGTGGTGCGCATTGTATGGGTGTGTGTTACATTACATTCACTAGTAGGAGTGAGAAAAACATCACGGGGTGGTGCGAATTGTATGGGGGTGTGTTACATTACATTCACTAGTAGGAGTGAGAAAAACATCACGGGGTGGTGCGCATTGTATGGGTGTGTGTTACATTAGATTCACTAGTAGGATTGAGAAAAACATCACGGGGTGGTGCGCATTTCATGGGTGTGTGTTACATTACATTCACTAGTAGGAGTGAGAAAAACATCACGGGGTGGTGCGCATTGTATGGGTGTGTGTTACATTACATTCACTAGTAGGAGTGAGAAAAACATCACGGGGTGGTGCGCATTGTATGGGTGTGTGTTACATTACATTCACTAGTAGGAGTGAGAAAAACATCACGGGGTGCTGCGCATTGTATGGGTGTTTGTTACATTAGATTCACTAGTAGGAGTGAGAAAATCATCACGGGGTGGTGCGCATTGTATGGGTGTGTGTTACATTACATTCACTAGTAGGAGTGAGAAAAACATCACGGTGTGGTTCGCATTGCATGGGTGTGTGTTACATTACATTCACTAGTAGGAGTGAGAAAAACATCACGGGGTGGTGCGCATTGTATGGGTGTGTGTTACATTACATTCACTATTAGGAGTGAGAAAAACATCACGAGGTGGTGCGCATTGTATGGGTGTTTGTTACATTAGATTCACTAGTAGGAGTGAGAAAATCATCACGGGGTGGTGCGCATTGTATGGGTGTGTGTTACATTACATTCACTAGTAGGAGTGAGAAAAACATCACGGGGTTGTGCGCATTGTATGGGTGTGTGTTACATTACATTCACTAGTAGGAGTGAGAAAAACATCACGGGGTGGTGCGCATTGTATGGGTGTGTGTTACATTACATTCACTAGTAGGAGTGAGAAAAACATCACGGGGTGGTGCGCATTGTATGGGTGTGTGTTACATTACATTCACTAGTAGGAGTGAGAAAAACATCACGGGGTGGTGCGCATTGTATGGGTGTGTGTTACATTACATTCACTAGTAGGAGTGAGAAAAACATCACGGGGTGGTGCGAATTGTATGGGTGTGTGTTACATTACATTCACTAGTAGGAGTGAGAAAAACATCACGGGGTGGTGCGCATTGTATGGGTGTGTGTTACATTAGATTCACTAGTAGGATTGAGAAAAACATCACGGGGTGGTGCGCATTGTATGGGTGTGTGTTACATTACATTCACTAGTAGGAGTGAGAAAAAATTCACGGGGTGGTGCGCATTGTATGGGTGTGTGTTACATTACATTCACTAGTAGGAGTGAGAAAAATATCACGGGGTGGTGCGCATTGTATGGGTGTGTGTTACATTACATTCACTAGTAGGAGTGAGAAAAACATCACGGGGTGGTGCGCATTGTATGGGTGTGTGTTACATTACATTCACTAGTAGCAGTGAGAAAAACATCACGGGGTGGTGCGAATTGTATGGGTGTGTGTTACATTACATTCACTAGTAGGAGTGAGAAAAACATCACGGGGTGGTGCGCATTGTATGGGTGTGTGTTACATTACATTCACTAGTAGGATTGAGAAAAACATCACGGGGTGGTGCGCATTTCATGGGTGTGTGTTACATTACATTCACTAGTAGGATTGAGAAAAACATCACGGGGTGGTGCGCATTGCATGGGTGTGTGTTACATTACATTCACTAGTAGGAGTGAGAAAAACATCATGGGGTGGTGCGCATTGTATGGGTGTGTGTTACATTACATTCACTAGTAGGAGTGAGAAAAACATCACGGGGTGGTGCGCATTGTATGGGTGTGTGTTACATTACATTCACTAGTAGCAGTGAGAAAAACATCACGAGGTGGTGCGCATTGTATGGGTGTGTGGTACATTAGATTCACTAGTAGGAGTGAGAAAATCATCACGGGGTGGTGCGCATTGTATCGGTGTGTGTTACATTATATTAACTAGTAGGAGTGAAAAAAACATCACGGGGTGGTGCGCATTGCATGGGTGTGTGTTACATTACATTCACTAGTAGGAGTGAGAAAAACATCACGGGGTGGTGCGCATTGTATGGGTGTTTGTTACATTACATTCACTAGTAGGAGTGAGAAAAACACCATGGGGTGGTGCGCATTGTATGGGTGTGTGTTACATTACATTCACTATTAGGAGTGAGAAAAACATCACGGGGTGGTGCGCATTGTATGGGTGTGTGTTACATTAGATTCACTAGTAGGAGTGAGAAAAACATCACGGGGTGGTGCGCATTGTATGGGTGTGGCTTACATTACATTCATTAGTAGGAGTGAGAAAAACATCACGGGGTGGTGCGCATTGTATGGGTGTGTGTTACATTACATTCACTAGTAGGAGTGAGAAAAACATCACGGGGTGTTGCGCATTGTATGGGTGTGTGTTACATTACATTCACTAGTAGGAGTGAGAAAAACATCACGGGGTGGTGCGCATTGTATGGGTGTGTGTTACATTACATTCACTAGTAGGAGTGAGAAAAACATCACGGGGTGGTGCGCATTGTATGGGAGTGTGTTACATTACATTCACTAGTAGGAGTGACAAAAACATCACGGGGTGGTGCGCATTGCATGGGAGTGTGTTACATTACATTCACTAGTAGGAGTGAGAAAAACATCACGGTGTGGTGCGCATTGCATGGGTGTGTGTTACATTACATTCACTAGTAGGAGTGAGAACAACATCACGGGGTGGTGCGCATTGTATGGGTGTTTGTTACATTAGATTCACTAGTAGGAGTGAGAAAATCATCACGGGGTGTTGCGCATTGTATGGGTGTGTGTTACATTACATTCACTAGTAGGAGTGAGAAAAACATCACGGGGTGGTGCGCATTGTATGGGTGTGTGTTACATTACATTCACTAGTAGGAGTGAGAAAAACATCACGTGGTGGTGCGCATTGTATGGGAGTGTGTTACATTACATTCACTAGTGGGAGTGACAAAAACATCACGGGGTGGTGCGCATTGCATGGGAGTGTGTTACATTACATTCACTAGTAGGAGTGAGAAAAACATCACGGTGTGGTGCGCATTGCATGGGTGTGTGTTACATTACATTCACTAGTAGGAGTGAGAACAACATCACGGGGTGGTGCGCATTGTATGGGTGTTTGTTACATTAGATTCACTAGTAGGAGTGAGAAAATCATCACGGGGTGGTGCGCATTGTATGGGTGTGTGTTACATTACATTCACTATTAGGAGTGAGAAAAACATCACGGGGTGGTGCGCATTGTATGGGTGTGTGTTACATTACATTCACTAGTAGGAGTGAGAAAAACATCACGGGGTGGTGCGCATTGTATGGGTGTGTGTTACATTAGATTCACTAGTAGGAGTGAGAAAAACATCACGGGGTGGTGCGCATTGTATGGGTGTGGCTTACATTACATTCATTAGTAGGAGTGAGAAAAACATCACGGGGTGGTGCGCATTGTATGTGTGTGTGTTACATTACATTCACTAGTAGGAGTGAGAAAAACATCACGGGGTGGTGCGCATTGTATGGGTGTGTGTTACATTAGATTCACTAGTAGGAGTGAGAAAAACATCACGGGGTGGTGCGCATTGTATGGGTGTGGCTTACATTACATTCATTAGTAGGAGTGAGAAAAACATCACGGGGTGGTGCGCATTGTATGGGTGTGTGTTACATTACATGCACTAGTAGGAGTGAGAAAAACATCACGGGGTGGTGCGCATTGTATGGGTGTGTGTTACATTAGATTCACTAGTAGGATTGAGAAAAACATCACGGGGTGGTGCGCATTGCATGGGTGTGTGTTACATTACATTCACTAGTAGGAGTGAGAAAAACATCACGGGGTGGTGCGCATTGTACGGGTGTGTGTTACATTACATTCACTAGTAGGAGTGAGAAAAACATCACGGGGTGGTGCGCATTGTATGGGTGTGTGTTACATTACATTCACTAGTAGGAGTGAGAAAAACATCACGGGGTGGTGCGCATTGTATGGGTGTGTGTTACATTACATTCACTAGTAGGAGTGAGAAAAACATGACGGGGTGGTGCGCATTGTATGGGTATGTGTTACATTACATTCACTAGTAGGAGTGAGAAAAACATCACGGGGTGGTGCGCATTGTATGGGTGTGTGTTACATTAGATTCACTAGTAGGAGTGAGAAAAACATCACGGGGTGGTGCGCATTGTATGGGTGTGGCTTACATTACATTCATTAGTAGGAGTGAGAAAAACATCACGGGGTGGTGCGCATTGTATGGGTGTGTGTTACATTACATGCACTAGTAGGAGTGAGAAAAACATCACGGGGTGGTGCGCATTGTATGGGTGTGTGTTACATTAGATTCACTAGTAGGATTGAGAAAAACATCACGGGGTGGTGCGCATTGCATGGGTGTGTGTTACATTACATTCACTAGTAGGAGTGAGAAAAACATCACGGGGTGGTGCGCATTGTACGGGTGTGTGTTACATTACATTCACTAGTAGGAGTGAGAAAAACATCACGGGGTGGTGCGCATTGTATGGGTGTGTGTTACATTACATTCACTAGTAGGAGTGAGAAAAACATCACGGGGTGGTGCGCATTGTATGGGTGTGTGTTACATTACATTCACTAGTAGGAGTGAGAAAAACATGACGGGGTGGTGCGCATTGTATGGGTATGTGTTACATTACATTCACTAGTAGGAGTGAGAAAAACATCACGGGGTGGTGCGCATTGTATGGGTGTGTGTTACATTAGATTCACTAGTAGGAGTGAAAAAACATCACGGGGTGGTGCGCATTGTATGGGGGTGTGTTACATTACATTCACTAGTAGGAGTGAGAAAAACATCACGGGGTGGTGCGCCTTGTATGGGTGTGTGTTACATTACATTCACTAGTAGGAGTGAGAAAAACATCACGGGGTGGTGCGCATTGTATGGGTGTGTGTTACATTACATTCACTAGTAGGAGTGAGAAAAACATCACGGGGTGGTGCGCATTGTATGGGTGTGTGTTACATTACATTCACTAGTAGGAGTGAGAAAAACATCACAGGGTGGTGCGCATTGTATGGGTGTGTGTTACATTACATTCACTAGTAGGAGTGAAAAAAACATCACGGGGTGGTGCGCATTGTATGGCTGTGTGTTACATTACATTCACTAGTAGGAGTGAGAAAAACATCACGGTGTGGTGCGCATTGTATGGGTGTGTGTAACATTACATTCACTAGTAGGAGTGAGAAAAACATCACGGGGTGGTGCGCATTGTATGGGTGTGTGTTACATTAGATTCACTAGTAGGAGTGAAAAAACATCACGGGTTGGTGCGCATTGTATGGGTGTGTGTTACATTAGATTCACTAGTAGGAGTGAGAAAAACATCACGGGGTGGTGCGCATTGTATGGGTGTGTGTTACAATAGATTCACTAGTAGGAGTGAAAAAACATCACGGGGTGGTGCGCATTGTATGGGTGTGTGTTACATTACATTCACTAGTAGGAGTGAGAAAAACATCACGGTGTGGTGCGCATTGTATGGGTGTGTGTTACATTACATTCACTAGTAGGAGTGAGAAAAACATCACGGGGTGGTGCGCATTGTATGGCTGTGTGTTACATTACATTCACTAGTAGGAGTGAGAAAAACATCACGGGGTGGTGCGCATTTTATGGGTGTGTGTTACATTAAATTCACTAGTAGGAGTGAGAAAAACATCACGGGGTGGTGCGCATTGTATGGGTGTGTGTTACATTAGATTCACTAGTAGGAGTGAAAAAACATCACGGGTTGGTGCGCATTGTATGGGTGTGTGTTACATTAGATTCACTATTAGGAGTGAGAAAAACATCACGGGGTGGTGCGCATTGTATGGGTGTGTGTTACATTACATTCACTAGTAGGAGTGAGAAAAACATCAAGGGGTGGTGCGCATTGTATGGGTGTGTGTTACATTACATTCACTAGTAGGAGTGAGAAAAACATCACGGGGTGGTGCGCATTGTATGGGTGTGTGTTACATTACATTCACTAGTAGGAGTGAGAAAAACGTCACGGGGTGGTGCGCATTGTATGGGTGTGTGTTACATTACATTCACTAGTAGGAGTGAGAAATACGTCACAGGGTTGTGCGCATTGTATGTGTGTGTGTTACATTAGATTCACTAGTAGGAGTGAGAAAAACATCACGGGGTGGTGCGCATTGTATGGGTTTGTGTTACATTACATTCACTAGTAGGAGTGAGAAAAACATCACGTGGTGGTGCGCATTGTATGGGTGTGTGTTACATTACATTCACTAGTAGGAGTGAGAAAAACATCACGGGGTGGTGCGCATTGTATGGGTGTGTGTTACATTACATTCACTAGTAGGAGTGAGAAAAACATCACGGGGTGGTGCGCATTGTATGGGTGTGTGTTACATTACATTCACTAGTAGGAGTGAGAAAAACATCACGGGGTGGTGCGCATTGTATGGGTGTGTGTTACATTACATTCACTAGTAGGAGTGAGAAAAACATCACGGGGTGGTGCGCATTGTATGGGTGTGTGTTACATTACATTCACTAGTAGGAGTGAGAAAAACATCACGGGGTGGTGCGCATTGTATGGGTGTGTGTTACATTACATTCACTAGTAGGAGTGAGAAAAACATCACGGGGTGGTGCGCATTGTATGGGTGTGTGTTACATTAGATTCACTAGTAGGAGTGAAAAAACATCACGGGGTGGTGCTCATTGTATGGGTGTGTGTTACATTACATTCACTAGTAGGATTGAGAAAAACATCACGGGGTGGTGCGCATTGTATGGGTGTGTGTTACATTACATTCACTAGTAGGAGTGAGAAAAACATCACGGGGTGGTGCGCATTGTATGGGTGTGTGTTACATTACATTCACTAGTAGGAGTGAGAAAAACATCACGGGGTGGTGCGCATTGTATGGGTGTGTGTTACATTAGATTCACTAGTAGGAGTGAGAAAAACATCACGGGGTGGTGCGCATTGTATGGGTGTGTGTTACATTACATTCACTAGTAGGAGTGAGAAAAACATCACGGGGTGGTGCGCATTGTATGGCTGTGTGTTACATTACATTCACTAGTAGGAGTGAGAAAAACATCACGGGGTGGTGCGCATTGTATGGGTGTGTGTTACATTACATTCACTAGTAGGAGTGAGAAAAACATCACGGGGTGGTGCGCATTGTATGGGTGTGTGTTACATTAGATTCACTAGTAGGATTGAGAAAAACATCACGGGGTGGTGCGCATTGCATGGGTGTGTGTTACATTACATTCACTAGTAGGAGTGAGAAAAACATCACGGGGTGGTGCGCATTGTACGGGTGTGTGTTACATTACATTCACTAGTAGGAGTGAGAAAAACATCACGGGGTGGTGCGCATTGTATGGGTGTGTGTTACATTACATTCACTAGTAGCAGTGAGAAAAACATCACGGGGTGGTGCGCATTGTATGGGTGTGTGTTACATTAGATTCACTAGTAGGAGTGAAAAAACATCAGGGGTTGGTGCGCATTGTATGGGTGTGTGTTACATTAGATTCACTAGTAGGAGTGAGAAAAACATCACGGGGTGGTGCGCATTGTATGGGTGTGTGTTACAATAGATTCACTGGTAGGAGTGAAAAAACATCACGGGGTGGTGCGCATTGTATGGGTGTGTGTTACATTACATTCACTAGTAGGAGTGAGAAAAACATCACGGGGTGGTGCGCATTGTATGGGTGTGTGTTACATTACATTCACTAGTAGGAGTGAGAAAAACATCACGGGGTGGTGCGCATTGTATGGCTGTGTGTTACATTACATTCACTAGTAGGAGTGAGAAAAACATCACGGGGTGGTGCGCATTTTATGGGTGTGTGTTACATTACATTCACTAGTAGGAGTGAGAAAAACATCACGGGGTGGTGCGCATTGTATGGGTGTGTGTTACATTAGATTCACTAGTAGGAGTGAAAAAACATCACGGGTTGGTGCGCATTGTATGGGTGTGTGTTACATTAGATTCACTATTAGGAGTGAGAAAAACATCACGGGGTGGTGCGCATTGTATGGGTGTGTGTTACATTACATTCACTAGTAGGAGTGAGAAAAACATCAAGGGGTGGTGCGCATTGTATGGGTGTGTGTTACATTACATTCACTAGTAGGAGTGAGAAAAACATCACGGGGTGGTGCGCATTGTATGGGTGTGTGTTACATTACATTCACTAGTAGGAGTGAGAAAAACGTCACGGGGTGGTGCGCATTGTATGGGTGTGTGTTACATTACATTCACTAGTAGGAGTGAGAAGAACGTCACAGGGTTGTGCGCATTGTATGTGTGTGTGTTACATTAGATTCACTAGTAGGAGTGAGAAAAACATCACGTGGTGGTGCGCATTGTATGGGTGTGTGTTACATTACATTCACTAGTAGGAGTGAGAAAAACATCACGGGGTGGTGCGCATTGTATGGGTGTGTGTTACATTACATTCACTAGTAGGAGTGAGAAAAACATCACGGGGTGGTGCGCATTGTATGGGTGTGTGTTACATTACATTCACTAGTAGGAGTGAGAAAAACATCACGGGGTGGTGCGCATTGTATGGGTGTGTGTTACATTACATTCACTAGTAGGAGTGAGAAAAACATCACGGGGTGGTGCGCATTGTATGGGTGTGTGTTACATTAGATTCACTAGTAGGAGTGAAAAAACATCACGGGGTGGTGCTCATTGTATGTGTGTGTGTTACATTACATTCACTAGTAGGATTGAGAAAAACATCACGGGGTGGTGCGCATTGTATGGGTGTGTGTTACATTACATTCACTAGTAGGAGTGAGAAAAACATCACGTGGTGGTGCGCATTGTATGGGTGTGTGTTACATTACATTCACTAGTAGGAGTGAGAAAAACATCACGGGGTGGTACGCATTGTATGGGTGTGTGTTACATTACATTCACTAGTAGGAGTGAGAAAAACATCACGGGGTGGTGCGCATTGTATGGGTGTGTGTTACATTACATTCACTAGTAGGAGTGAGAAAAACATCACGGGGTGGTGCGCATTGTATGGGTGTGTGTTACATTACATTCACTAGTAGGAGTGAGAAAAACATCACGGGGTGGTGCGCATTGTATGGGTGTGTGTTACATTAGATTCACTAGTAGGCGTGAAAAAACATCACGGGGTGGTGCTCATTGTATGGGTGTGTGTTACATTACATTCACTAGTAGGATTGAGAAAAACATCACGGGGTGGTGCGCATTGTATGGGTGTGTGTTACATTACATTCACTAGTAGGAGTGAGAAAAACATCACGGGGTGGTGCGCATTGTATGGGTGTGTGTTACATTACATTCACTAGTAGGAGTGAGAAAAACATCACGGGGTGGTGCGCATTGTATGGGTGTGTGTTACATTACATTCACTAGTAGGAGTGAGAAAAACATCACGGGGTGGTGCGCATTGCATGGGTGTGTGTTACATTACATTCACTAGTAGGAGTGAGAAAAACATCACGGGGTGGTGCGCATTGTACGGGTGTGTGTTACATTACATTCACTAGTAGGAGTGAGAAAAACATCACGGGGTGGTGCGCATTGTATGGGTGTGTGTTACATTACATTCACTAGTAGCAGTGAGAAAAACATCACGAGGTGGTGCGCATTGTATGGGTGTGTGGTACATTAGATTCACTAGTAGGAGTGAGAAAATCATCATGGGGTGGTGCGCATTGTATCGGTGTGTGTTACATTAAATTCACTAGTATGAGTGAAAAAAACATCACGGGGTGGTGCGCATTGCATGGGTGTGTGTTACATTACATTCACTAGTAGGAGTGAGAAAAACATCACGGGGTGGTGCGCATTGTATGGGTGTGTGTTACATTACATTCACTAGTAGGAGTGAGAAAAACGTCACGGGGTGGTGCGCATTGTATGGGTGTGTGTTACATTACATTCACTAGTAGGAGTGAGAAAAACATCACGGGGTGGTGCGCATTGTATGGGTGTGTGTTACATTACATTCACTAGTAGGAGTGAGAAAAACATCACGGGGTGGTGCGCATTGTATGGGTGTGTGTTACATTACATTCACTAGTAGGAGTGAGAAAAACATCACGGGGTGGTGCGCATTGTATGGGTGTGTGTTACATTAGATTCACTAGTAGGAGTGAATAAACATCACGGGGTGGTGCGCATTGTATGGGTGTGTGTTACATTACATTCACTAGTAGGAGTGAGAAAAACATCACGGGGTGGTGCGCATTGTGTGGGAGTGTGTTACATTACATTCACTAGTGGGAGTGAGAAAAACATCACGGGGTGGTGCGCATTGCGTGGGAGTGTGTTACATTACATTCACTAGTGGGAGTGAGAAAAACATCACAGTGTGGTGCGCATTGCATGGGTGTGTGTCACATTACATTCACTAGTAGGAGTGAGAAAAACATCACGAGGTGGTGCGCATTGTATGGGTGTGTGTTACATTAGATTCACTAGTAGGAGTGAGAAAAACATCACGATGTGGTGCGCATTTCATGGGTGTGTGTTACATTACATTCACTAGTAGGAGTGAGAAAAACATCACGGGGTGGTGCGCATTGTATGGGTGTGTGTTACATTACATTCACTAGTAGGAGTGAGAAAAACATCACGGGGTGGTGCGCATTGTATGGGTGTGTGTTACATTACATTCACTAGTAGGAGTGAGAAAAACATCACGGGGTGGTGCGCATTGTATGGGTGTTTGTTACATTAGATTCACTAGTAGGAGTGACAAAATCATCACGGGGTGGTGCGCATTGTATGGGTGTGTGTTACATTACATTCACTAGTAGGAGTGAGAAAAACATCACGCCTGTGGTGCGCATTGCATGGGTGTGTGTTACATCACATTCACTAGTAGGAGTGAGAAAAACATCACGGGGTGGTGCGCATTGTATGGGTGTGTGTTACATTACATTCACTATTAGGAGTGAGAAAAACATCACGGTGTGGTGCGCATTGTATGGATGTTTGTTACATTAGATTCACTAGTAGGAGTGAGAAAATCATCACGGGGTGGTGCGCATTGTATGGGTGTGTGTTACATTACATTCACTAGTAGGAGTGAGAAAAACATCACGGGGTGGTGCGCATTGTATGGGTGTGTGTTACATTACATTCACTAGTAGGAGTGAGAAAAACATCACGGGGTGGTGCGCATTGTATGTGTGTGTGTTACATTACATTCACTAGTAGGAGTGAGAAAAACATCACGGGGTGGTGCGCATTGTATGGGTGTGTGTTACATTACATTCACTAGTAGGAGTGAGAAAAACATCACGGGGTGGTGCGCATTGTATGGGTGTGTGTTACATTACATTCACTAGTAGGAGTGAGAAAAACATCACGGGGTGGTGCGAATTGTATGGGTGTGTGTTACATTACATTCACTAGTAGGACTGAGAAAAACATCACGGGGTGGTGCGCATTGTATGGGTGTGTGTTACATTACATTCACTAGTAGGAGTGAGAAAAACATCACGGGGTGGTGCGCATTGTATGGGTGTGTGTTACATTAGATTCACTAGTAGGACTGAGAAAAACATCACGGGGTGGTGCGCATTGTATGGGTGTGTGTTACATTACATTCACTAGTAGGAGTGAGAAAAACATCACGGGGTGGTGCGCATTGTATGGGTGTGTGTTACATTACATTCACTAGTAGGAGTGAGAAAAACATCACGGGGTGGTGCGCATTGTATGGGTGTGTGTTACATTACATTCACTAGTAGGAGTGAGAAAAACATCACGGGGTGGTGCGAATTGTATGGGTGTGTGTTACATTACATTCACTAGTAGGACTGAGAAAAACATCACGGGGTGGTGCGCATTGTATGGGTGTGTGTTACATTACATTCACTAGTAGGAGTGAGAAAAACATCACGGGGTGGTGCGCATTGTATGGGTGTGTGTTACATTAGATTCACTAGTAGGACTGAGAAAAACATCACGGGGTGGTGCGCATTGTATGGGTGTGTGTTACATTACATTCACTAGTAGGAGTGAGAAAAACATCACGGGGTGGTGCGCATTGTATGGGTGTGTGTTACATTACATTCACTAGTAGGAGTGAGAAAAACATCACGGGGTGGTGCGCCTTGTATGGGTGTGTGTTACATTACATTCACTAGTAGGAGTGAGAAAAACATCACGGGGTGGTGCGCATTGTATGGGTGTGTGTTACATTAGATTCACTAGTAGGACTGAGAGAAATATCACGGGGTGGTGCGCATTGTATGGGTGTGTGTTACATTACATTCACTAGTAGGAGTGAGAAAAACATCACGGGGTGGTGCGCATTGTACGGGTGTGTGTTACATTACATTCACTAGTAGCAGTGAGAAAAACATCACGGGGTGGTTCGCATTGTATGGGTGTGTGTTACATTACATTCACTAGTAGGAGTGAGAAAAACATCACGGGGTGGTGCGCATTGTATGGGTGTGTGTTACATTACATTCACTAGTAGGAGTGAGAAAAACATCACGGGGTGGTGCGCATTGTATGTGTGTGTGTTACATTAGATTCACTAGTAGGAGTGAAAAAACATCACGGGGTGGTGCTCATTGTATGGGTGTGTGTTACATTACATTCACTAGTAGGATTGAGAAAAACATCACGGGGTGGTGCGCATTGTATGGGTGTGTGTTACATTACATTCACTAGTAGGAGTGAGAAAAACATCACGGGGTGGTGCGCATTGTATCGGTGTGTGTTACATTACATTCACTAGTAGGAGTGAGAAAAACATCACGGGGTGGTGCGCATTGTATGGGTGTGTGTTACATTAGATTCACTAGTAGGAGTGAGAAAAACATCACGGGGTGGTGCGCATTGTATGGGTGTGTGTTACATTACATTCACTAGTAGGAGTGAGAAAAACATCACGGGGTGGTGCGCATTGTATGGCTGTGTGTTACATTACATTCACTAGTAGGAGTGAGAAAAACATCACGGGGTGGTGCGCATTGTATGGGTGTGTGTTACATTACATTCACTAGTAGGAGTGAGAAAAACATCACGGGGTGGTGCGCATTGTATGGGTGTGTGTTACATTAGATTCACTAGTAGGATTGAGAAAAACATCACGGGGTGGTGCGCATTGCATGGGTGTGTGTTACATTACATTCACTAGTAGGAGTGAGAAAAACATCACGGGGTGGTGCGCATTGTACGGGTGTGTGTTACATTACATTCACTAGTAGGAGTGAGAAAAACATCACGGGGTGGTGCGCATTGTATGGGTGTGTGTTACATTACATTCACTAGTAGCAGTGAGAAAAACATCACGGGGTGGTGCGCATTGTATGGGTGTGTGTTACATTAGATTCACTAGTAGGAGTGAAAAAACATCAGGGGTTGGTGCGCATTGTATGGGTGTGTGTTACATTAGATTCACTAGTAGGAGTGAGAAAAACATCACGGGGTGGTGCGCATTGTATGGGTGTGTGTTACAATAGATTCACTAGTAGGAGTGAAAAAACATCACGGGGTGGTGCGCATTGTATGGGTGTGTGTTACATTACATTCACTAGTAGGAGTGAGAAAAACATCACGGGGTGGTGCGCATTGTATGGGTGTGTGTTACATTACATTCACTAGTAGGAGTGAGAAAAACATCACGGGGTGGTGCGCATTGTATGGCTGTGTGTTACATTACATTCACTAGTAGGAGTGAGAAAAACATCACGGGGTGGTGCGCATTTTATGGGTGTGTGTTACATTACATTCACTAGTAGGAGTGAGAAAAACATCACGGGGTGGTGCGCATTGTATGGGTGTGTGTTACATTAGATTCACTAGTAGGAGTGAAAAAACATCACGGGTTGGTGCGCATTGTATGGGTGTGTGTTACATTAGATTCACTATTAGGAGTGAGAAAAACATCACGGGGTGGTGCGCATTGTATGGGTGTGTGTTACATTACATTCACTAGTAGGAGTGAGAAAAACATCAAGGGGTGGTGCGCATTGTATGGGTGTGTGTTACATTACATTCACTAGTAGGAGTGAGAAAAACATCACGGGGTGGTGCGCATTGTATGGGTGTGTGTTACATTACATTCACTAGTAGGAGTAAGAAAAACGTCACGGGGTGGTGCGCATTGTATGGGTGTGTGTTACATTACATTCACTAGTAGGAGTGAGAAGAACGTCACAGGGTTGTGCGCATTGTATGTGTGTGTGTTACATTAGATTCACTAGTAGGAGTGAGAAAAACATCACGGGGTGGTGCGCATTGTATGGGTTTGTGTTACATTACATTCACTAGTAGGAGTGAGAAAAACATCACGTGGTGGTGCGCATTGTATGGGTGTGTGTTACATTACATTCACTAGTAGGAGTGAGAAAAACATCACGGGGTGGTGCGCATTGTATGGGTGTGTGTTACATTACATTCACTAGTAGGAGTGAGAAAAACATCACGGGGTGGTGCGCATTGTATGGGTGTGTGTTACATTACATTCATTAGTAGGAGTGAGAAAAACATCACGGGGTGGTGCGCATTGTATGGGTGTGTGTTACATTACATTCACTAGTAGGAGTGAGAAAAACATCACGGGGTGGTGCGCATTGTATGGGTGTGTGTTACATTAGATTCACTAGTAGGAGTGAAAAAACATCACGGGGTGGTGCTCATTGTATGGGTGTGTGTTACATTACATTCACTAGTAGGATTGAGAAAAACATCACGGGGTGGTGCGCATTGTATGGGTGTGTGTTACATTACATTCACTAGTAGGAGTGAGAAAAACATCACGTGGTGGTGCGCATTGTATGGGTGTGTGTTACATTACATTCACTAGTAGGAGTGAGAAAAACATCACGGGGTGGTGCGCATTGTATGGGTGTGTGTTACATTACATTCACTAGTAGGAGTGAGAAAAACATCACGGGGTGGTGCGCATTGTATGGGTGTGTGTTACATTACATTCACTAGTAGGAGTGAGAAAAACATCACGGGGTGGTGCGCATTGTATGGGTGTGTGTTACATTACATTCACTAGTAGGAGTGAGAAAAACATCACGGGGTGGTGCGCATTGTATGGGTGTGTGTTACATTACATTCACTAGTAGGAGTGAGAAAAACATCACGGGGTGGTGCGCATTGTATGGGTGTGTGTTACATTACATTCACTAGTAGGAGTGAGAAAAACATCACGGGGTGGTGCGCATTGTATGGGTGTGTGTTACATTACATTCACTAGTAGGAGTGAGAAAAACATCACGGGGTGGTGCGAATTGTATGGGTGTGTGTTACATTACATTCACTAGTAGGAGTGAGAAAAACATCACGGGGTGGTGCGCATTGTATGGGTGTGTGTTACATTAGATTCACTAGTAGGAGTGAGAAAAACATCACGATGTGGTGCGCATTTCATGGGTGTGTGTTACATTACATTCACTAGTAGGAGTGAGAAAAACATCACGGGGTGGTGCGCATTGTATGGGTGTGTGTTACATTACATTCACTAGTAGGAGTGAGAAAAACATCACGGGGTGGTGCGCATTGTATGGGTGTGTGTTACATTACATTCACTAGTAGGAGTGAGAAAAACATCACGGGGTGGTGCGCATTGTATGGGTGTTTGTTACATTAGATTCACTAGTAGGAGTGACAAAATCATCACGGGGTGGTGCGCATTGTATGGGTGTGTGTTACATTACATTCACTAGTAGGAGTGAGAAAAACATCACGCTGTGGTGCGCATTGCATGGGTGTGTGTTACATCACATTCACTAGTAGGAGTGAGAAAAACATCACGGGGTGGTGCGCATTGTATGGGTGTGTGTTACATTACATTCACTATTAGGAGTGAGAAAAACATCACGGTGTGGTGCGCATTGTATGGATGTTTGTTACATTAGATTCACTAGTAGGAGTGAGAAAATCATCACGGGGTGGTGCGCATTGTATGGGTGTGTGTTACATTACATTCACTAGTAGGAGTGAGAAAAACATCACGGGGTGGTGCGCATTGTATGGGTGTGTGTTACATTACATTCACTAGTAGGAGTGAGAAAAACATCACGGGGTGGTGCGCATTGTATGTGTGTGTGTTACATTACATTCACTAGTAGGAGTGAGAAAAACATCACGGGGTGGTGCGCATTGTATGGGTGTGTGTTACATTACATTCACTAGTAGGAGTGAGAAAAACATCACGGGGTGGTGCGCATTGTATGGGTGTGTGTTACATTACATTCACTAGTAGGAGTGAGAAAAACATCACGGAGTGGTGCGAATTGTATGGGTGTGTGTTACATTACATTCACTAGTAGGACTGAGAAAAACATCACGGGGTGGTGCGCATTGTATGGGTGTGTGTTACATTACATTCACTAGTAGGAGTGAGAAAAACATCACGGGGTGGTGCGCATTGTATGGGTGTGTGTTACATTAGATTCACTAGTAGGACTGAGAAAAACATCACGGGGTGGTGCGCATTGTATGGGTGTGTGTTACATTACATTCACTAGTAGGAGTGAGAAAAACATCACGGGGTGGTGCGCATTGTATGGGTGTGTGTTACATTACATTCACTAGTAGGAGTAAGAAAAACATCACGGGGTGGTGCGCATTGTATGGGTGTGTGTTACATTACATTCACTAGTAGGAGTGAGAAAAACATCACGGGGTGGTGCGAATTGTATGGGTGTGTGTTACATTACATTCACTAGTAGGACTGAGAAAAACATCACGGGGTGGTGCGCATTGTATGGGTGTGTGTTACATTACATTCACTAGTAGGAGTGAGAAAAACATCACGGGGTGGTGCGCATTGTATGGGTGTGTGTTACATTAGATTCACTAGTAGGACTGAGAAAAACATCACGGGGTGGTGCGCATTGTATGGGTGTGTGTTACATTACATTCACTAGTAGGAGTGAGAAAAACATCACGGGGTGGTGCGCATTGTATGGGTGTGTGTTACATTACATTCACTAGTAGGAGTGAGAAAAACATCACGGGGTGGTGCGCCTTGTATGGGTGTGTGTTACATTACATTCACTAGTAGGAGTGAGAAAAACATCACGGGGTGGTGCGCATTGTATGGGTGTGTGTTACATTAGATTCACTAGTAGGACTGAGAGAAACATCACGGGGTGGTGCGCATTGTATGGGTGTGTGTTACATTACATTCACTAGTAGGAGTGAGAAAAACATCACGGGGTGGTGCGCATTGTACGGGTGTGTGTTACATTACATTCACTAGTAGCAGTGAGAAAAACATCACGGGGTGGTTCGCATTGTATGGGTGTGTGTTACATTACATTCACTAGTAGGAGTGAGAAAAACATCACGGGGTGGTGCGCATTGTATGGGTGTGTGTTACATTACATTCACTAGTAGGAGTGAGAAAAACATCACGGGGTGGTGCGCATTGTATGTGTGTGTGTTACATTAGATTCACTAGTAGGAGTGAAAAAACATCACGGGGTGGTGCTCATTGTATGGGTGTGTGTTACATTACATTCACTAGTAGGATTGAGAAAAACATCACGGGGTGGTGCGCATTGTATGGGTGTGTGTTACATTACATTCACTAGTAGGAGTGAGAAAAACATCACGGGGTGGTGCGCATTGTATCGGTGTGTGTTACATTACATTCACTAGTAGGAGTGAGAAAAACATCACGGGGTGGTGCGCATTGTATGGGTGTGTGTTACATTAGATTCACTAGTAGGAGTGAGAAAAACATCACGGGGTGGTGCGCATTGTATGGGTGTGTGTTACATTACATTCACTAGTAGGAGTGAGAAAAACATCACGGGGTGGTGCGCATTGTATGGCTGTGTGTTACATTACATTCACTAGTAGGAGTGAGAAAAACATCACGGGGTGGTGCGCATTGTATGGGTGTGTGTTACATTACATTCACTAGTAGGAGTGAGAAAAACATCACGGGGTGGTGCGCATTGTATGGGTGTGTGTTACATTAGATTCACTAGTAGGATTGAGAAAAACATCACGGGGTGGTGCGCATTGCATGGGTGTGTGTTACATTACATTCACTAGTAGGAGTGAGAAAAACATCACGGGGTGGTGCGCATTGTACGGGTGTGTGTTACATTACATTCACTAGTAGGAGTGAGAAAAACATCACGGGGTGGTGCGCATTGTATGGGTGTGTGTTACATTACATTCACTAGTAGCAGTGAGAAAAACATCACGGGGTGGTGCGCATTGTATGGGTGTGTGTTACATTAGATTCACTAGTAGGAGTGAAAAAACATCAGGGGTTGGTGCGCATTGTATGGGTGTGTGTTACATTAGATTCACTAGTAGGAGTGAGAAAAACATCACGGGGTGGTGCGCATTGTATGGGTGTGTGTTACAATAGATTCACTAGTAGGAGTGAAAAAACATCACGGGGTGGTGCGCATTGTATGGGTGTGTGTTACATTACATTCACTAGTAGGAGTGAGAAAAACATCACGGGGTGGTGCGCATTGTATGGGTGTGTGTTACATTACATTCACTAGTAGGAGTGAGAAAAACATCACGGGGTGGTGCGCATTGTATGGCTGTGTGTTACATTACATTCACTAGTAGGAGTGAGAAAAACATCACGGGGTGGTGCGCATTTTATGGGTGTGTGTTACATTACATTCACTAGTAGGAGTGAGAAAAACATCACGGGGTGGTGCGCATTGTATGGGTGTGTGTTACATTAGATTCACTAGTAGGAGTGAAAAAACATCACGGGTTGGTGCGCATTGTATGGGTGTGTGTTACATTAGATTCACTATTAGGAGTGAGAAAAACATCACGGGGTGGTGCGCATTGTATGGGTGTGTGTTACATTACA
The DNA here is from genome assembly GCF_034190915.1 of Cavia porcellus. NCBI lineage: Eukaryota > Metazoa > Chordata > Mammalia > Rodentia > Caviidae > Cavia > Cavia porcellus. Next base: position 1,962 of record NW_026947909.1, on the reverse strand, counting down.
TTCACTAGTAGGAGTGAGAAAAACATCAAGGGGTGGTGCGCATTGTATGGGTGTGTGTTACATTACATTCACTAGTAGGAGTGAGAAAAACATCACGGGGTGGTGCGCATTGTATGGGTGTGTGTTACATTACATTCACTAGTAGGAGTAAGAAAAACGTCACGGGGTGGTGCGCATTGTATGGGTGTGTGTTACATTACATTCACTAGTAGGAGTGAGAAGAACGTCACAGGGTTGTGCGCATTGTATGTGTGTGTGTTACATTAGATTCACTAGTAGGAGTGAGAAAAACATCACGGGGTGGTGCGCATTGTATGGGTTTGTGTTACATTACATTCACTAGTAGGAGTGAGAAAAACATCACGTGGTGGTGCGCATTGTATGGGTGTGTGTTACATTACATTCACTAGTAGGAGTGAGAAAAACATCACGGGGTGGTGCGCATTGTATGGGTGTGTGTTACATTACATTCACTAGTAGGAGTGAGAAAAACATCACGGGGTGGTGCGCATTGTATGGGTGTGTGTTACATTACATTCATTAGTAGGAGTGAGAAAAACATCACGGGGTGGTGCGCATTGTATGGGTGTGTGTTACATTACATTCACTAGTAGGAGTGAGAAAAACATCACGGGGTGGTGCGCATTGTATGGGTGTGTGTTACATTAGATTCACTAGTAGGAGTGAAAAAACATCACGGGGTGGTGCTCATTGTATGGGTGTGTGTTACATTACATTCACTAGTAGGATTGAGAAAAACATCACGGGGTGGTGCGCATTGTATGGGTGTGTGTTACATTACATTCACTAGTAGGAGTGAGAAAAACATCACGTGGTGGTGCGCATTGTATGGGTGTGTGTTACATTACATTCACTAGTAGGAGTGAGAAAAACATCACGGGGTGGTGCGCATTGTATGGGTGTGTGTTACATTACATTCACTAGTAGGAGTGAGAAAAACATCACGGGGTGGTGCGCATTGTATGGGTGTGTGTTACATTACATTCACTAGTAGGAGTGAGAAAAACATCACGGGGTGGTGCGCATTGTATGGGTGTGTGTTACATTACATTCACTAGTAGGAGTGAGAAAAACATCACGGGGTGGTGCGCATTGTATGGGTGTGTGTTACATTAGATTCACTAGTAGGAGTGAAAAAACATCACGGGGTGGTGCTCATTGTATGGGTGTGTGTTACATTACATTCACTAGTAGGATTGAGAAAAACATCACGGGGTGGTGCGCATTGTATGGGTGTGTGTTACATTACATTCACTAGTAGGAGTGAGAAAAACATCACGGGGTGGTGCGCATTGTATGGGTGTGTGTTACATTACATTCACTAGTAGGAGTGAGAAAAACATCACGTGGTGGTGCGCATTGTATGGGTGTGTGTTACATTACATTCACTAGTAGCAGTGAGAAAAACATCACGAGGTGGTGCGCATTGTATGGGTGTGTGGTACATTAGATTCACTAGTAGGAGTGAGAAAATCATCATGGGGTGGTGCGCATTGTATCGGTGTGTGTTACATTACATTCACTAGTATGAGTGAAAAAAACATCACGGGGTGGTGCGCATTGCATGGGTGTGTGTTACATTACATTCACTAGTAGGAGTGATAAAAACATCACGTGGTGGTGCGCATTGTATGGCTGTGTGTTACATTACATTCACTAGTAGGAGTGAGAAAAACGTCACGGGGAGGTGCGCATTGTATGGGTGTGTGTTACATTACATTCACTAGTAGGAGTGAGAAAAACATCACGGGGTGGTGCGCATTGTATGGGTGTGTGTTACATTACATTCACTAGTAGGAGTGAGAAAAACATCACGGGGTGGTGCGCATTGTATGGGTGTGTGTTACATTACATTCACTAGTAGGAGTGAGAAAAACATCACGGGGTGGTGCGCATTTTATGGGTGTGTGTTACATTAGATTCACTAGTAGGAGTGAATAA